>NW_026054540.1:0-62445 GCF_943734685.1 Anopheles coluzzii | reverse complement strand
CCGTAACAACGATAATAGATGGCAAAAAAACTCAACATCAAATTTCAAGCCCATTGAATTAGTGCAAGATGGCTTCATTTGGATGAAACATGGCCGTAACAACGATAATAGATGGCAACAAAATTCAACATCAAATTTCAAGGCCATTCAAATAGTGCAAGATGGCTTCATTTGGATGAAACATGGCCGTAACAACGATTATATTTTCCGCACCGAGTCTGAACTCGTTGGGAAGCGCCAAGACAGGAGGATTTTACCGTCCGACTTGGCTTGGAACAGACAAACAACTTAGTCTTTGAGTTCTTGTGCTTGAAAGTCGATTTATTCATGCTTATTCCTGACTTATATACTAATTTTCTGCTGATCGATCGCGATCAGCAGTTTTTATTTGGTCGATATTGTTTACATTAGATTTGCTTACAATTGTTTTCGTTCGGTCGGTCAGTTCCCAGGCCGTGATGACCTAATTATGCGGCGCTGTCATCAACATCCTGACCCCCGTAATTCCTCGTAGAGGGGTTACTATTTGGTGACGGTTTAAACGGCGGGGGGCGTAAAGTGTACATTTTAGCTCGTACTTGTTTGATAATAAATGCTATGGTTATTCCTAATATTAAAGTGGCGACGCAGGCTATTGTACTTGTAATTATTATGAGGTAGAGCTGATCCATATTTGCTTCTTCTTTTTGCTCTGCGCTTAAATTCAGTATTTTGGCCAGCGGCTTGAAATACATTTTTGTTTCTACAGCTTCAATTTTCATGGTTGGCTGGATTTCTATGTTCTTGGTCTGTATTTTACAGTCTTGGCTAAGTGTTATTACCCCAGCTTGATACGCGGGATGTGTCAGTGTTTTGTTACATTTGAGGTATATTTCGTTAGGATGAGAAGAGTAGTATAGGATTTTGTTCGGCTGGGAGAGCTTTACAAATTTGGTTATTGAGTTTTTAATTGGTTTTATACCACACAAGCATTCTGTTTTTATATGTCTGAAAGATGAGGATATACAATCCAAATCTCTTCTAACGGCTACATCGGAGGACACGTGATGAGTGCTATTGTAGTATAGGATTTTGTTCGGCTGGGAGAGCTTTACAAATTTGGTTATTGAGTTTTTAATTGGTTTTATACCACACAAGCATTCTGTTTTTATATGTCTGAAAGATGAGGATATACAATCCAAATCTCTTCTAACGGCTACATCGGAGGACACGTGATGAGTGCTATTGTATCGCGTAATATCTGTAGGGTATATATAGTGTATATCGTTTATAGCTATTACATTTTCATCTAAGTCCAGAGTTGTAAAGTTTTTTAGGTTTGGTATTACAGTGATATGGAATATTTCGAATCTCTCTTGCGAAACGATGACGTTTTCAATATGTACTATTATTTCTCCCCTAAATAACTCTTTGCTAGAAATTCGGGGGTGGTCTAGAATTATATACCCATCGGGTAACCTTGATTGTATCTTCTCAGAAATTTTCGTCGAGTCGAATATGCTAAGGGGCTGGATTTCTAACTCTAGATACCTTGTCGTAATGTATTGTACTATGTCTTCAGCTAGCATGATTGTTTCTGTGACATGCTTTATAAGTACGTTTTTTTTGTTTTCATTGAAGCTTTTATTAAGACTCTTAATACCTTCGTTCATGTGGTCTATTTTCATATTTAGTTTGTTTCTAAGTCTATCACCCTGCTTGATTTTATGAGTCATGTCTTCCGATATATGTTTCAATTTCTGGTCTTCAGAAGCTCTAAAGAGGGCTAACTGTTCATCAATATCGTCTTCTCCAAAAGGAATACCTTTCAAAAATCCAAATATGCCGCTAGATCGTTTGGTTCGTCTTTTTACTGCAGTCTGTGAGAGTTGAAGTGCGTGTCGAATGTTTTGTTGTAATGTCAATTTCAAATTTAGAAGATTAGTGTCCATGTCGCTCAGTGCCTTGAATACTGTGGTCACCTCTTTCTCCATTGTCAGTAAAGTCTCTGTGTCATTTTCGGGGTGTATTTTCGTGTGGAAGGTTGTTTCCCACACACCCCTTTTCAAGAGAAGCGTTCCTTCGTGGTCGAAGAATATACCAGCTTCTTCAACTGGTTTAACTGAAAGATTGTCTGTTAGTTTCCATGCGGCTAACAGGCTTATAATGCATAGATACCGGGCCATTATAAGGTTTTACGAGATGCTTCCTCCTTTTTGCAGGAGGAGTTTTTAATTGTTCAGCTAATTTCTTGACGTAGGCGATGTTGACCGATTTTTTAGCTCCCCACGAAGGTACGTCTGCAATTTTCTTGCCCTTTACTTCTAGTACTGATAAGTTGATCACAGGGCGTTTGTATTCGCCGTTTTCAACTTTAATCTTTGCGGATCTAACTTGCCCGTCTTTAGCGGGATAAACTTCTACTACCCGGCCCTTTAACCACCTACCCACGCGTTGTTCGTCTGGGAAGACGACTATGTCATCAGGTTGTATTGGGTCTGAGCGTTCTATCCACTTTTCTCGTTTGGCTAATGTTGGGAGGTACTCCTTCAACCAACGTTCCCAATAGTTTTGGGTGATAACTTGTGCCTTCTTCCAGTTGTTTCTGCTAGCTTCAGCTGCTGAAATCCCGGCTGGCGTAGGTTCGGCCTCTCCGGAACACCCTATCAAGAAGTGAAACGGTGTGAGAGGTTCGTCGTCTTCAGTTTCGAGGGGGATGTGAGTAAGAGGTCTATTATTGAGAATAAATTCGATCTCGATAAAGGCCGATCTTAATACTTCTTCTGGCATATTATCATTATTTGGCAGCAAGCTCTTGACCTCTCGGACCATTCTCTCCCATACACCTCCAAAGTGAGGCGCGGCCGGGGGATTGAAGTGCCATTTGATACCGTTGGTTGCACATCTTTCGATGAGTTCCGTTATTTGCCTGTTTGCCCCAACGAAGTTTGTACCATTGTCACTGTATATGTGACAAATCTTTCCACGCCTATGCTGCACATTTTTTAGGCACATTATGAAGGAATTTGTACTTAAGTCTTTAGCGATTTCTAAATGTATAGCGCGCGTTGTCATACACGTGAATATCGCTCCCCATCTTTTTTCTACCCTTCTTCCGATTGACACTGTCATGGGTCCAAAGTAATCTACACCTGTATGGGTGAAGGGTTTTTTGAACACAGCGGCTCGGCTTTCTGGAAGGGGGGCCATCATCGGGGCAATGGGACGTGCGCGTTCATTTTTGCAACGCTGGCATTTGCTGATCACGCTTCTTACCACGGCCCTAAGGTCGATTACCCAAAACCTTTGCCGGATTGCCGCAATAACTGCTTCCATTTTTTTATGCATGTAGCGTTCATGATAATGCTGTATGATCAATTCTGTCACGTGATGCCTCTTAGGTAATATTATGGGTTGTTTCACGTCATCGGAGAGGTAGCATGTATTTGCTAATCGTCCCCTTGCTCGTAGTAGTCCTTCTATTACTTGTGGATTGAGATTCTTTATTGTGCTGTTTTTAGAGACTTGTCCATTGAGTGAAAGCTGAACTAAATCATCTTCGTATATCTCCCATTGTGCCTTTTGCAATAGGAGTTTTTCTGCTTTATCCAGGTTTTCCTTTTCTACTATCGGGGAAAATGCTAATCGCTTGACCTTGCTTTTCAAAAATTCTATATATTTTAAATTGATTGCCAGTGATCTCTTCAGTCTTAGCCAATTTGAACACCATTCGGTTTTTATAAAGTTGAATGTTCTCTTCTCTATGGTTTTAATCATAAGATTTGGACGGATTTCTTCATGAGTAATGATTAGCTTGGGGTCCCTATATTCAATTTCCCTTTGTTTAAGAAATACTGGGCCATTCAGCCATATAGATTTTCTTGTAACTACCTTGGTTGCTTCGTCTGCAGGATTACTTTCGGAGGAGACCCACTTCCATTGACTAGCATTGGTAGTATCTAAAATCTCTCCAATTCTTACCGCCACAAATTGTTTGTACTTTTGTGGATCGGCATTGATCCATCCTAGGACGGTTTTGGAATCTGACCAATAATAGTCCCTATCAGTGGTAATTCTTAATTCCTCTTTAACAGTCTCGGCGAGTCTGACTCCGAGTACTGCTGCTTGAAGTTCCAGCTTAGGAATTGAGAGTGGTTTTATTGGTGCCACTCTCGTTTTTGCCGCCACTATGTTTACGTCAATCCCCTTTTCTGTTAATGTTCTTAAGTACACTACTGCTGCGAACGCTTTCTCCGAAGCGTCAACGAAAGTGTGTAACTCAGTTACTTCGATATTGCTAGCCACCGAGTAGCATCTAGGTATTTGTATGTGTTCTAGTTCCTTTATTCTTTCCTTCCATCTTTGCCATTGTTCCATTATGCGTTCTGGTACTGGGCTATCCCAATCCAGTTCTGTTTTCCAAATTTCTTGGATGATGACCTTCGCTTGCGTAGTATAGTTTGCCGCTAGCCCCAATGGATCATATATTTTCATCAAGTAGGCTAGCATTTCTCTTTTTGAAATTATGGAACACGGGGTATGCTTAAGCTTATACCTTAACACATCGTTTGTTTTGTCCCAGTATTGCCCCAAAATTTTCTCAAAATTCATATCTTTATTAGAGATGTGCAGCAGCTCTTGTTGTGAGGATCTATCATCTGGGATGCTTCTTATTACCTCCTGACAGTTAGAAACGAAATTTCTCATAAAGAAATGCGCTCTATCATGTATGAGGCAAACCTCGTTAATAGTCTTGATTGCATCATTGATAGTCCGAAAACTATCAAGATAATCATCAACATAGTGGTTTTTTACTATTGCTTCCACTGCAGTGGGGTATTTGTCTTTATATTTTAAGGCGTTTTCATTTTTAACGAACTGGGCACAAGCAGGAGAGCATGTGGCACCGAAGGTCATGACGTTCATAACGTATACTTGGGGTTCGTTGCGTGGATTATCCCTGAATAAAAATCGTTGAGCCACTTGATCTTCTTTGCGGATCCGTATCTGATGGAACATCTCCTTGATGTCCCCTGAACAGGCGATAGGGTATTCGCGAAAGCGGATTAATACTCCAAAAATTGACGTAGTGGCGTCTGGTCCGGACAAGAGAGTAGAGTTAAGTGAAATCCCTTCGTTCTTTGCAGCTGCATCGAAAACCAGTCTTGGTTTTGGAGTTGGCTTATTTGGATTGATGACCATAAAATGGGGAATGTAATTGATCTTTGGATCTCTATTCAGCAATTCAAATGGTGTTAGTTTACGAGCGTAACCTTTCTGAACATAATCAGTAATTTGATTTTTATACCAGGTTTTCATCTCGTCATTACCTTTCATTTTCCGTTCTTGACTTTCGAGCCTTCTTAGCGCCTGTGCGTAGCTGCTTGGTAAGGATACATTGGGATCTTTCCAAAGTAGGCCAATCTCATACTGATTATTTGTATATTTCAGTGTGTCATTCATTACACTTAGGGCTCTTTCATGGTCCTTTGATTTTGGGGTGAATTTGGTTTCCCTTACGCCAAATTCTTCTGTTGAAAAAAACCTTTTCATCAGGTCCCTCATTGACTTTTCTTCCTCCTCTTTCTTATCCTGTATTGTGAAAAGATGTTGATTTTCTTTTGCATCACCATCTCTGCACTTTCCAAATACGACCCAACCAATGCGTGTTTTGTGTGCCACTGGTTCATTGGGCGCTCCTGATTTGGACTCCACAGCTTGCGTGTAATAAGCATGTGGAAGTCCTAACAGAATGGTGGGTTTAGCATTTTTGTAGCTTGAAATATTTACCGTCCTTAAGTGGGAAAATTTTCTCTTCAACACGTTTGCATTGATGCTTTGAGTGGGTAGGTCCAGTTCTTTTACTGTCCTAATGTCCTTGACATAAAGCAGCCTGCCGTTTGGACCTCTGAGTTTCAGAGATACCGACGTGCTTGTATCCTCTACCTGGTTGCATCCATTTGTCCACGAGAGTGTTAGCGGCTTCCTTGGGCCATGCAGATTTAGTTTCTGTCTTAGGCTTTCTGTCATGAGGCTCGTTGAGGATCCTGGGTCTATCAATGCAAATGTTTCGATGGAGTTGTTTTCGTTATAGACAGTTATTGGCAGAACTTGAAATAGGTATTGTTCCGAGTTTTGATGAAAATTTAAATGTGCTTTTGACGCCGCGCCCATTGAGTTAAATTTTTCTTCATGCAATATGGTGTTGTGTCGTCGTCCACAACCATCCACTGTACACTGCGGCCTTGAGCGACAGTTAATGGCCGCATGGTTAGAGAATTTGCAGCAGTTAGTGCAAACGTTTTTCTCCTTCAGCATTTTCCATCTTTCGTTTACTGAGGCATTCTTTAGCTTGTAACAAGATATGGTTTCATGAGGACGGCTGCAAATTAGACAGCCTTTATTTGAAATTTGATGGCTGGCTGAATAGTGAGTATTCAGCCTCGCCGGTCTGTCTCTTTGACCACCTTCCATAGCAAGAAGTGTGATCGCCACGTCTTCTGTTGGTTTCAACCATTTGCTGAAATCTTTCAAGGTTTTGATTTTGTCACCTTCCTCGTGAAGTGAATCTCTGAGCCACCTGGTTTTAAGGTCCGGAGAGAGTTTTGCGACCAGATCTGTAAGGAGCCTTTGGTCCATCAAGTACTCCTTTTGGTTCAACATGGTCATATTTTCCACCATGTTATTCAGTGCGTTACAGAACTCAATAATCGACGATGGATTTTCCAAAGATGCCCGTTTAACCACCATAAGGTCTTTTAGTAAGGCGTTAAAAATGCTAACTGGGTTGCCATATAACCTCCCCAATCTTTCCAAGATTGCATCCACGTTACTTGGGTTCAACATCAACCCGCTAACGGATCGCAATGCATCTCCCTTAAGGTGAATTTGGAGCCGTGTAAGGTTTTCCAAATTCGAAAATTTTTCTGTTCGAGTGGTTTCTTCGAACAGTAGTTTAAAACGAGGCCATGTTCTATAATTGCCATAGAAATCCGGAAGTTTTAAAACTGTCTTCTTGTGTGGAGCAAAACCCAAGTTTGCCATTTTATTTACGTTTGTTGTAAGTGTCTGTAGGTCGTCTTGTAGGTGAGTTGTGTCGGATTGGTTATGTATTTCTTCATTTCTTAATATGTCTTCTAGTCTTTCGATTTCCTTCTCACACCTTTCGTTTTCTTCTCTAGTTCTTTTTTCCGCTTCAGTTTTTTCTTTTAGTAGCCTCTCTGTTTGCATTAAGGCCTCCCTATTTCCCTTGCGTTCCTCAGCTATTGTGTAGCATTTTGGACACACATATTTTTTAACAGGACCTTCTAGCTTCAGACATTTGAGATGTAACCATCTGTCACACTCAATACAATTAACTTGTGTGTCCCACTCATCGGGGTTCTTGCATAGCTTGCAATTGCCTTTCGGGTTGCTTTTAAATATGATATCCATACTACTCACTTTGCGTAACCGGTGGATAAAGTAACTGGGCTGTCGCTGCCGATCTGGATGGGTGTCGTCGTGCCGTTGCTGCTCTTACAACGCCCCTGCTTGTCCTCCTCGAGGTCGTCTTCAGGTGATCCCCCGCGGTGTCGTCAGTACCCCTGTCTTCTGGTCGCCTTCAGATCCGCTGCTTGGGTAGTATTGCCGCCACGCTTTTTCGTTGGATAATCGGGTCTTCCGGGGCGATGACCATTGGCTACCGAACACCGTATCAACACACGTCAATAAGCTGGACACGTACTACTCCACTAGTTCGCACTCTTATCAACACCTTTATGTTTGTGGTTTACCGGAAATGCTAAAGCCGGATACGGTTTAGCTCGAAGATTTCTTTTTTGTATGCACGTCCCGTATTGTTACACTCCCCAACTGTTGATCTTTTCTTGATCCGCACATTTACTTGTGTTGTTGTAATTGGAGTACACTGCCGGTGCTTTACGGGAACGTCCGTAAACCGCGGTCGTTAGCGTCTTGTGGGTTTTATTACGTTCTCACTGCGAATGTGTGCCACACGCGTAATTGTTTACACTGCACTTTGTTACTAGTACGCTACGTAATGATTTTCGATCAGATGTTCTCAGGTCGTCCGTTTTAAACGCCCTTTCTGAGGTTGCGTTTCACTGCACACACACACCCTTTTTGCTTTGTTTACAAACCTGTGGTACGACCGAAACGATATAGCGAACGTCGTTTTTTTTTTTTTCACTGCACACACACACCCTTTTTGTTTTGTTTACAAACCTGTGGTACGACCGAAACGATATAGCGAACGTCTTTTTTTTTTTTTTTTTTTTTGCCACCGGTGTCTTTATTCAATCACAATATATCGGTGATCGTACGGCGCCTTACTGAATTCTGTCTCTGTACCTTGGACTTCTTAAGCACTGTTTCAGGCGTTTTTTTGCACTCGTTTGATTTGTTGCACTTTACGTTTTTGGATACTATTATACATTCGCGATGTTTTCCGCTTTTACGAACCTTCCTCCGTTGGAGCGCTGGTTGTTTTTCTCTATCGGTCAGGAATACGTTCGTCAAGATCGGAAGCTAACCTCCGACTTGTATGTTCCTGCCGACTCTGGGTTTCAAGATCGGAAGTTAACCTCCGACTTGTACGTTGCGAGGTCTCTACTAGTCCTCTCTGGAGCCACCATATATTTTCCGCACCGAGTCTGAACTCGTTGGGAAGCGCCAAGACAGGAGGATTTTACCGTCCGACTTGGCTTGGAACAGACAAACAACTTAGTCTTTGAGTTCTTGTGCTTGAAAGTCGATTTATTCATGCTTATTCCTGACTTATATACTAATTTTCTGCTGATCGATCGCGATCAGCAGTTTTTATTTGGTCGATATTGTTTACATTAGATTTGCTTACAATTGTTTTCGTTCGGTCGGTCAGTTCCCAGGCCGTGATGACCTAATTATGCGGCGCTGTCATCAACAACGATAATAGATGGCAAAAAAACTCAACATCAAATTTCAAGGCCATTCAAATAGTGCAATATGGCTTCATTAGGATGAAACATGGCCGTAACAACGATAATAGATGGCAACAAAATTCAACATCAAATTTCAAGGCCATTCAAATAGTGCAAGATGGCTTCATTTGGATGAAACATGGCCGTAACAACGATAATAGATGGCAACAAAACTCAACATCAAATTTCAAGGCCATTCAAATAGTGCATTATGGCTTCATTTGGATAAAACATGGCCGTAACAACGATAATAGATGGCAAAAAAATTCAACATTAAATTTTAAGTACATGCAAATAGTGCAATATGGCTTCATTTGGATGAAACATGGCCGTAACAACGATAATAGATGGCAACAAAACTCAACATCAAATTTGAAGGCCATTCAAATAGTGCAAGATGGCTTCATTTGGATGAAACATGGCCGTAACAACGATAATAGATGGCAACAAAATTCAACATCAAATTTCAAGGCCATTCAAATAGTGCATTATGGCTTCATTTGGATGAAACATGGCCGTAACAACGATAATAGATGGCAAAAAAACTCAACATCAAATTTTAAGTACATGCAAATAGTGCAAGATGGCTTCATTTGGATGAAACATGGCCGTAACAACGATAATAGATGGCGAAAAAACTCAACATCAAATTTCAAGGCCATTCAAATAGTGCAATATGGCTTCATTTGGATGAAACACGGCCGTAACAACGATAATAGATGGCAAAAACACTCAACATCAAATTTTAAGTACATGCAAATAGTGCAATATGGCTTCATTTGGATGAAACATGGCCGTAACAACGATAATAGATGGCAACAAAATTCAACATCAAATTTCAAGGTCATTGAATTAGTGCAAGATGGCTTCATTTGGATGAAACATGGCCGTAACAACGATAATAGATGGCAACAAAACTCAACATCAAATTTTAAGTACATGCAAATAGTGCAATATGGCTTCATTTGGATGAAACATGGCCGTAACAACGATAATAGATGGCAACAAAATTCAACATCAAATTTCAAGGCCAATATATTAGTGCAAGATGGCTTCATTTGGATGAAACACGGCCGTAACAATGATAATAGATGGCAACAAAACTCAACATCAAATTTCAAGGCCATTCAAATAGTGCAAGATGGCTTCATTTGGATGAAACATGGCCGTAACAACGATAATAGATGGCAACAAAACTCAACATCAAATTTTAAGTACATGCAAATAGTGCAAGATGGCTTCATTTGGATGAAACATGGCCGTAACAACGATAATAGATGGCAACAAAATTCAACATCAAATTTCAAGGCCATTCAAATAGTGCATTATGGCTTCATTTGGATGAAACATGGCCGTAACAACGATAATAGATGGCAAAAAAACTCAACATCAAATTTTAAGTACATGCAAATAGTGCAAGATGGCTTCATTTGGATGAAACATGGCCGTAACAACGATAATAGATGGCGAAAAAACTCAACATCAAATTTCAAGGCCATTCAAATAGTGCAATATGGCTTCATTTGGATGAAACACGGCCGTAACAACGATAATAGATGGCAACAAAACTCAACATCAAATTTCAAGGCCATTCAAATAGTGCAAGATGGCTTCATTTGGATGAAACATGGCCGTAACAACGATAATTTTTTCTTTTTTCTTTTGCACAACAACCACTGTCGGTCAAGGGCCTGCCAAGTACCCACTAGTGAAGTGAGCTTGGCTTTCAGTGACTTATTGTTACCATAGCAGGATAGTCAGTCCTACATATCGGAGCACGGTCTATTTGGGGCTTGAACCCATGACGGGCATGTTGTTAAGTACGTTAACAACGATAATAGATGGCAACAAAATTCAACATCGAATTTCAAGGCCATTCAAATAGTGCAAGATGGCTTCATTTGGATGAAACATGGCCGTAACAACGATAATAGATGGCAACAAAACTCAACATCAAATTTTAAGTACATGCAAATAGTGCAAGATGGCTTCATTTGGATGAAACATGGCCGTAACAACGATAATAGATGGCAACAAAATTCAACATCAAATTTCAAGGCCATTCAAATAGTGCAAGATGGCTTCATTTGGATGAAACATGGCCGTAACAACGATAATAGATGGCAACAAAACTCAACATCAAATTTCAAGGCCATTCAAATAGTGCAAGATGGCTTCATTTGGATGAAACATGGCCGTAACAACGATAATAGATGGCAACAAAATTCAACATCAAATTTCAAGGCCATTCAAATAGTGCAAGATGGCTTCATTTGGATGAAACATGGCCGTAACAACGATAATAGATGGCAACAAAATTCAACATCAAATTTCAAGGCCAATGAATTAGTGCAAGATGCCTTTATTTGGATGAAACATTGCCGTAACAACGATAATAGATGGCAACAAAATTCAACATCAAATTTGAAGTACATGCAAATAGTGCAAGATGGCTTCATTTGGATGAAACATGGCCGTAACAACGATAATAGATGGCAAAAAAACTCAACATCAAATTTCAAGGCCATTCAAATAGTGCAATATGGCTTCATTTGGATGAAACATGGCCGTAACAACGATAATAGATGGCAACAAAATTCAACATCAAATTTCAAGGCCATTCAAATAGTGCAAGATGGCTTCATTTGGATGAAACACGGCCGTAACAACGATAATAGATGGCAACAAAACTCAACATCAAATTTCAAGGCCATTCAAATAGTGCAATATGGCTTCATTTGGATGAAACATGGCCGTAACAACGATAATAGATGGCAAAAAAAACTAAACATCAAATTTCAAGGCCATTCAAATAGTGCAATATGGCTTCATTTGGATGAAACATGGCCGTAACAACGATAATAGATGGCAACAAAACTCAACATCAAATTTCAAGGCCATTGAATTAGTGCAAGATGGCTTCATTTGGATGAAACATGGCCGTAACAACGATAATAGATGGCAACAAAATTCAACATCAAATTTCAAGGCCATTCAAATAGTGCAAGATGGCTTCATTTGGATGAAACATGGCCGTAACAACGATAATAGATGGCAACAAAATTCAACATCAAATTTCAAGGCCATTCAAATAGTGCAATATGACTTCATTTGGATGAAACATGGCCGTAACAACGATAATAGATGGCAACAAAATTCAACATTAAATTTTAAGTACATGCAAATAGTGCAATATGGCTTCATTTGGATGAAACATGGCCGTAACAACGATAATAGATGGCAACAAAATTCAACATCAAATTTCAAGGCCATTCAAATAGTGCATTATGGCTTCATTTGGATGAAACATGGCCGTAACAACGATAATAGATGGCAAAAAAACTCAACATCAAATTTCAAGGCCATTGAATTAGTGCAAGATGGCTTCATTTGGATGAAACATGGCCGTAACAACGATAATAGATGGCAACAAAATTCAACATCAAATTTCAAGGCCATTCAAATAGTGCAAGATGGCTTCATTTGGATGAAACATGGCCGTAACAAGGATAATAGATGGCAACAAAATTCAACATCAAATTTCAAGGCCAATGAATTAGTGCAAGATGCCTTTATTTGGATGAAACATGGCCGTAACAACGATAATAGATGGCAACAAAATTCAACATCAAATTTCAAGGCCATTCAAATAGTGCAAGATGGCTTCATTTGGATGAAACATGGCCGTAACAACGATAATAGATGGCAACAAAATTCAACATCAAATTTCAAGGCCAATGAATTAGTGCAAGATTCCTTTATTTGGATGTAACATGGCCGTAACAACGATAATAGATGGCAAAAAAACTCAACATCAAATTTCAAGGCCATTCAAATAGTGCAATATGGCTTCATTTTGATGAAACATGGCCGTAACAACAATAATAGATGGCAACAAAATTCAACATCAAATTTCAAGGCCATTCAAATAGTGCAGGATGGCTTCATTTGGATGAAACACGGCCGTAACAACGATAATAGATGGCAACAAAACTCAACATCAAATTTCAAGGCCATTCAAATAGTGCAAGATGGCTTCATTTGGATGAAACACGGCCGTAACAACGATAATAGATGGCAACAAAACTCAACATCAAATTTCAAGGCCATTCAAATAGTGCAAAATGGCTTCATTTGGATGAAACATGGCCGTAACAACGATAATAGATGGCAACAAAACTCAACATCAAATTTCAAGGCCATTGAATTAGTGCAAGATGGCTTCATTTGGATGAAACACGGCGGTAACAACGATAATAGATGGCAACAAAACTCAACATCAAATTTCAAGGCCATTCAAATAGTGCAATATGGCTTCATTTGGATGAAACATGGCCGTAACAACGATAATAGATGGCAACAAAACTCAACATCAAATTTCAAGGCCATTCAAATAGTGCAAAATGGCTTCATTTGGATGAAACATGGCCGTAACAACGATAATAGATGGCAACAAAATTCAACAACAAATTTCAAGGCCATTCAAATAGTGCAAGATGGCTTCATTTGGATGAAACATGGCCGTAACAACGATAATAGATGGCAAAAAAAAACTAAACATCAAATTTCAAGGCCATTCAAATAGTGCAAGATGGCTTCATTTGGATGAAACATGGCCGTAACAACGATAATAGATGGCAAAAAAACTCAACATCAAATTTCAAGGCCAATGAATTAGTGCAAGATGGCTTCATTTGGATGAAACATGGCCGTAACAACGATAATAGATGGCAACAAAATTCAACATCAAATTTCAAGGCCATTCAAATAGTGCAAGATGGCTTCATTTGGATGAAACATGGCCGTAACAACGATAATAGATGGCAAAAACACTCAACATCAAATTTGAAGTACATGCAAATAGTGCCCTACTAGCAATGAGAATGTAAAAGTGTGCGTCTTTCAGGCGAGGGGCATGTAGAAGCAGGGGGAGATGGTTGGAAATACGCGGAATTACGCGGCGGCGAGAGCGTGTTTTGCTTTCTACACAGTTTTCGCACTCACACAATCACACATGTGTGAATGTGTGCGTTCACTTTCAGCCAGCGCGCTCAGTTTGGTTTTCTCGCAGCGGCTTGCTGGTGTCGGTGTCTCGCTCGCACTAGTGCAGCGAGTGTTCCTCGTGCGTTCCCTTTCTTGCTACCACACAAAATCGTCAGTACAGTTCAAGCCTTCGCAGTGTGAGGCCGCGCGCGTTTTAGCCTAAGTCCCGGGCGCTCGATGTAATTTGAAGTGAAGTGTTGAAGTGTTGTTTATTTCAATTCACATTATTACGACCTCGGCCGTATTTTCTATTGATAAAGTGTTGTGCGCATTGAAATAAAGCAGCGTTAATCTTTCATAATTCAACATGAATATGTAAATTATGTTGCTTTATTTCAATGCTTTTTTTACAGTATTCAACATGAACAACATACAGGCAGTAAAGCGGGTGCTTGAAGTGACGATTTTTTTAAATTATTTATAATAAAAAATATGTGTGGTTTTGTGGCAAGATTGTGGTTAGCGATGTGTGGAACTGTGCCTTAAGTTTCAATAAAGTGTTAAAATATCAAACGAGTTTGATGTAATTAAATTTATTTCGATGCATGCGATTTTATTACGCAGCAAATCAAAGTGAACGAAAGCGCACAGCGCACAACGCGCAACGAAAGAAACGAGGGGGAGGGGGTGTTCAGCGCAGCGCGCAAGTGCGGCAACAGCGCAGCGCAAACCGAAAGAAACGCGAGAGAGCAAGAACAGCTGATCCGCGCATCCAGCGCAGCGCGAGAGGAAAAAAACGGGAGGGAGGGGGTATCAGCTGATCAGCTGTTTTGTATCGCGAGAGCGCCCCGTGTAATTTGAAGGGATGCGAGAGAGCGCTGCGCGCGCTCACTCTCAATTCGGAAAAAAATCGCTTCCGCTCGACTATGGCGGCCAATACAAAATCGACCGAACCCCTTCCCCCTGTTTCTACATGCCCCTCACCTGTAAATTTCGCTCTCTTTGTCTGTCGGGTGCAATATGGCTTCATTTGGATGAAACATGGCCGTAACAACGATAATAGATGGCAACAAAATTCAACATTAAATTTCAAGGCCATTCAAATAGTGCAATATGGCTTCATTTGGATGAAACACGGCCGTAACAACGATAATAGATGGCAACAAAACTCAACATCAAATTTCAAGGCCATTCAAATAGTGCAATATGGCTTCATTTGGATGAAACATGGCCGTAACAACGATAATAGATGGCAACAAAATTCAACATCAAATTTCAAGGCCAATATATTAGTGCAAAATGGCTTCATTTGGATGAAACATGGCCGTAACAACGATAATAGATGGCAACAAAATTCAACAACAAATTTCAAGGCCATTCAAATAGTGCAAGATGGCTTCATTTGGATGAAACATGGCCGTAACAACGATAATAGATGGCAACAAAATTCAACATCAAATTTCAAGGCCATTCAAATAGTGCAAGATGGCTTCATTTGGATGAAACATGGCCGTAACAACGATAATAGATGGCAAAAACACTCAACATCAAATTTGAAGTACATGCAAATAGTGCAATATGGCTTCATTTGGATGAAACATGGCCGTAACAACGATAATAGATGGCAACAAAACTCAACATCAAATTTCAAGGCCATTGAATTAGTGCAAGATGGCTTCATTTGGATGAAACACGGCCGTAACAACGATAATAGATGGCAACAAAACTCAACATCAAATTTCAAGGCCATTCAAATAGTGCAATATGGCTTTATTTGGATGAAACATGGCCGTAACAACGATAATAGATGGCAAAAACACTCAACATCAAATTTGAAGTACATGCAAATAGTGCAATATGGCTTCATTTGGATGAACATCAAATTTTAAGTACATGCAAATAGTGCAAGATGGCTTCATTTGGATGAAACATGGCCGTAACAACGATAATAGATGGCGAAAAAACTCAACATCAAATTTCAAGGCCATTCAATTAGTGCAATATGGCTTCATTTGGATGAAACACGGCCGTAACAACGATAATAGATGGCAACAAAACTCAACATCAAATTTCAAGGCCATTCAAATAGTGCAAGATGGCTTCATTTGGATGAAACATGGCCGTAACAACGATAATTTTTTCTTTTTTCTTTTGCACAACAACCACTGTCGGTCAAGGGCCTGCCAAGTACGCACTAGTGAAGTGAGCTTGGCTTTCAGTGACTTATTGTTACCATAGCAGGATAGTCAGTCCTACGTATCGGAGCACGGTCTATTTGGGGCTTGAACCCATGACGGGCAAAAAAAAACTAAACATCAAATTTCAAGGCCATTCAAATAGTGCAAGATGGCTTCATTTGGATGAAACATGGCCGTAACAACGATAATAGATGGCAAAAAAACTCAACATCAAATTTCAAGGCCAATGAATTAGTGCAAGATGGCTTCATTTGGATGAAACATGGCCGTAACAACGATAATAGATGGCAACAAAATTCAACATCAAATTTCAAGGCCATTCAAATAGTGCAAGATGGCTTCATTTGGATGAAACATGGCCGTAACAACGATAATAAATGGCAAAAACACTCAACATCAAATTTGAAGTACATGCAAATAGTGCAATATGGCTTCATTTGGATGAAACATGGCCGTAACAACGATAATAGATGGCAACAAAATTCAACATTAAATTTCAAGGCCATTCAAATAGTGCAATATGGCTTCATTTGGATGAAACATGGCCGTAACAACGATAATAGATGGCAACAAAACTCAACATCAAATTTTAAGTACATGCAAATAGTGCAATATGGCTTCATTTGGATGAAACATGGCCGTAACAACGATAATAGATGGCAACAAAATTCAACATCAAATTTCAAGGCCAATATATCAGTGCAAGATGGCTTCATTTGGATGAAACACGGCCGTACCAACGATAATAGATGGCAACAAAACTCAACATCAAATTTCAAGGCCATTCAAATAGTGCAAGATGGCTTCATTTGGATGAAACATGGCCGTAACAACGATAATAGATGGCAACAAAACTCAACATCAAATTTTAAGTACATGCAAATAGTGCAAGATGGCTTCATTTGGATGAAACATGGCCGTATCAACGATAATAGATGGCAACAAAATTCAACATCAAATTTCAAGGCCATTCAAATAGTGCATTATGGCTTCATTTGGATGAAACATGGCCGTAACAACGATAATAGATGGCAAAAAAACTCAACATCAAATTTTAAGTACATGCAAATAGTGCAATATGGCTTCATTTGGATGAAACATGGCCGTAACAACGATAATAGATGGCGAAAAAACTCAACATCAAATTTCAAGGCCATTCAAATAGTGCAATATGGCTTCATTTGGATGAAACACGGCCGTAACAACGATAATAGATGGCAACAAAACTCAACATCAAATTTCAAGGCCATTCAAATAGTGCAAGATGGCTTCATTTGGATGAAACATGGCCGTAACAACGATAATTTTTTCTTTTTTCTTTTGCACAACAACCACTGTCGGTCAAGGGCCTGCCAAGTACCCACTAGTGAAGTGAGCTTGGCTTTCAGTGACTTATTGTTACCATAGCAGGATAGTCAGTCCTACGTATCGGAGCACGGTCTATTTGGGGCTTGAACCCATGACGGGCATGTTGTTAAGTACGTTAACAACGATAATAGATGGCAACAAAATTCAACATCAAATTTCAAGGCCATTCAAATAGTGCAAGATGGCTTCATTTGGATGAAACATGGCCGTAACAACGATAATAGATGGCAAAAAAACTCAACATCAAATTTTAAGTACATGCAAATAGTGCAAGATGGCTTCATTTGGATGAAACATGGCCGTAACAACGATAATAGATGGCAAAAAAACTCAACATCAAATTTCAAGGCCATTCAAATAGTGCAATATGGCTTCATTTGGATGAAACATGGCCGTAACAACGATAATAGATGGCAACAAAATTCAACATCAAATTTCAAGGCCATTCAAATAGTGCAAGATGGCTTCATTTGGATGAAACACGGCCGTAACAACGATAATAGATGGCAACAAAATTCAACATCAAATTTCAAGGCCATTCAAATAGTGCAAGATGGCTTCATTTGGATGAAACATGGCCGTACCAACGATAATAGATGGCAACAAAATTCAACATCAAATTTCAAGGCCAATGAATTTGTGCAAGATGCCTTTATTTGGATGTAACATGGCCGTAACAACGATAATAGATGGCAACAAAACTCAACATCAAATTTCAAGGCCATTCAAATAGTGCAATATGGCTTCATTTGGATGAAACATGGCCGTAACAACAATAATAGATGGCAACAAAATTCAACATCAAATTTCAAGGCCATTCAAATAGTGCAGGATGGCTTCATTTGGATGAAACACGGACGTAACAACGATAATAGATGGCAACAAAACTCAACATCAAATTTCAAGGCCATTCAAATAGTGCAAGATGGCTTCATTTGGATGAAACACGGCCGTAACAACGATAATAGATGGCAACAAAATTCAACATCAAATTTCAAGGCCATTCAGATAGTGCAAAATGGCTTCATTTGGATGAAACATGGCCGTAACAACGATAATAGATGGCAACAAAATTCAACATCAAATTTCAAGGCCATTGAATTAGTGCAAGATGGCTTCATTTGGATGAAACACGGCCGTAACAACGATAATAGATGGCAACAAAACTCAACATCAAATTTCAAGGCCATTCAAATAGTGCAATATGGCTTCATTTGGATGAAACATGGCCGTAACAACGATAATAGATGGCAAAAAAACTCAACATCAAATTTCAAGGCCATTCAAATAGTGCAAAATGGCTTCATTTGGATGAAACATGGCCGTAACAACGATAATAGATGGCAACAAAATTCAACATCAAATTTCAAGGCCATTCAAATAGTGCAAGATGGCTTCATTTGGATGAAACATGGCCGTAACAACGATAATAGATGGCAAAAAAAACTAAACATCAAATTTCAAGGCCATTCAAATAGTGCAAGATGGCTTCATTTGGATGAAACATGGCCGTAACAACGATAATAGATGGCAAAAAAACTCAACATCAAATTTCAAGGCCAATGAATTAGTGCAAGATGGCTTCATTTGGATGAAACATGGCCGTAACAACGATAATAGATGGCAACAAAATTCAACATCAAATTTCAAGGCCATTCAAATAGTGCAAGATGGCTTCATTTGGATGAAACATGGCCGTAACAACGATAATAGATGGCAAAAACACTCAACATCAAATTTGAAGTACATGCAAATAGTGCAATATGGCTTCATTTGGATGAAACATGGCCGTAACAACGATAATAGATGGCAACAAAATTCAACATTAAATTTCAAGGCCATTCAAATAGTGCATTATGGCTTCATTTGGATGAAACATGGCCGTAACAACGATAATAGATGGCAACAAAACTCAACATCAAATTTTAAGTACATGCAAATAGTGCAATATGGCTTCATTTGGATGAATCATGGCCGTAACAACGATAATAGATGGCAACAAAATTCAACATCAAATTTCAAGGCCAATATATTAGTGCAAGATGGCTTCATTTGGATGAAACACGGCCGTACCAACGATAATAGATGGCAACAAAACTCAACATCAAATTTCAAGGCCATTCAAATAGTGCAAGATGGCTTCATTTGGATGAAACATGGCCGTAACAACGATAATAGATGGCAACAAAACTCAACATCAAATTTTAAGTACATGCAAATAGTGCAGGATGGCTTCATTTGGATGAAACATGGCCGTAACAACGATAATAGATGGCAACAAAATTCAACATCAAATTTCAAGGCCATTCAAATAGTGCATTATGGCTTCATTTGGATGAAACATGGCCGTAACAACGATGATAGATGGCAAAAAAACTCAACATCAAATTTTAAGTACATGCAAATAGTGCAAGATGGCTTCATTTGGATGAAACATGGCCGTAACAACGATAATAGATGGCGAAAAAACTCAACATCAAATTTCAAGGCCATTCAAATAGTGCAAGATGGCTTCATTTGGATGAAACACGGCCGTACCAACGATAATAGATGGCAACAAAACTCAACATCAAATTTCAAGGCCATTCAAATAGTGCAAGATGGCTTCATTTGGATGAAACACGGCCGTAACAACGATAATAGATGGCAACAAAACTCAACATCAAATTTCAAGGCCATTCAAATAGTGCAAGATGGCTTCATTTGGATGAAACATGGCCGTAACAACGATAATTTTTTCTTTTTTCTTTTGCACAACAACCACTGTCGGTCAAGGGCCTGCCAAGTACCCACAAGTGAAGTGAGCTTGGCTTTCAGTGACTTATTGTTACCATAGCAGGATAGTCAGTCCTACGTATCGGAGCACGGTCTATTTGGGGCTTGAACCCATGACGGGCATGTTGTTAAGTACGTTAACAACGATAATAGATGGCAACAAAATTCAACATCAAATTTCAAGGCCATTCAAATAGTGCAAGATAGCTTCATTTGGATGAAACATGGCCGTAACAACGATAATAGATGGCAACAAAACTCAACATCAAATTTCAAGGCCATTCAAATAGTGCAATATGGCTTCATTTGGATGAAACATGGCCGTAACAACGATAATAGATGGCAAAAAAACTCAACATCAAATTTCAAGGCCATTCAAATAGTGCAATATGGCTTCATTTGGATGAAACATGGCCGTAACAACGATAATAGATGGCAACAAAATTCAACATCAAATTTCAAGGCCATTCAAATAGTGCAAGATGGCTTCATTTGGATGAAACACGGCCGTAACAACGATAATAGATGGCAACAAAACTCAACATCAAATTTCAAGGCCATTCAAATAGTGCAATATGGCTTCATTTGGATGAAACATGGCCGTAACAACGATAATAGATGGCAAAAAAAACTAAACATCAAATTTCAAGGCCATTCAAATAGTGCAATATGGCTTCATTTGGATGAAATATGGCCGTAACAACGATAATAGATGGCAACAAAATTCAACATCAAATTTCAAGGCCATTGAATTAGTGCAAGATGGCTTCATTTGGATGAAACATGGCCGTAACAACGATAATAGATGGCAACAAAATTCAACATCAAATTTCAAGGCCATTCAAATAGTGCAATATGACTTCATTTGGATGAAACATGGCCGTAACAACGATAATAGATGGCAACAAAATTCAACATTAAATTTTAAGTACATGCAAATAGTGCAATATGGCTTCATTTGGATGAAACATGGCCGTAACAACGATAATAGATGGCAACAAAATTCAACATCAAATTTCAAGGCCATTCAAATAGTGCAAGATGGCTTCATTTGGATGAAACATGGCCGTAACAACGATAATAGATGGCAACAAAACTCAACATCAAATTTTAAGTACATGCAAATAGTGCAATATGGCTTCATTTGGATGAAACATGGCCGTAACAACGATAATAGATGGCAAAAAAACTCAACATCAAATTTCAAGGCCATGCAAATAGTGCAAGATGGCTTCATTTGGATGAAACATGGCCGTAACAACGATAATAGATGGCAACAAAATTCAACATCAAATTTCAAGGCCATTCAAATAGTGCAAGATGGCTTCATTTGGATGAAACAAATTTTAAGTACATGCAAATAGTGCAGGATGGCTTCATTTGGATGAAACATGGCCGTAACAACGATAATAGATGGCAACAAAATTCAACATCAAATTTCAAGGCCATTCAAATAGTGCATTATGGCTTCATTTGGATGAAACATGGCCGTAACAACGATGATAGATGGCAAAAAAACTCAACATCAAATTTTAAGTACATGCAAATAGTGCAAGATGGCTTCATTTGGATGAAACATGGCCGTAACAACGATAATAGATGGCGAAAAAACTCAACATCAAATTTCAAGGCCATTCAAATAGTGCAATATGGCTTCATTTGGATGAAACACGGCCGTAACAACGATAATAGATGGCAACAAAACTCAACATCAAATTTCAAGGCCATTCAAATAGTGCAAGATGGCTTCATTTGGATGAAACATGGCCGTAACAACGATAATTTTTTCTTTTTTCTTTTGCACAACAACCACTGTCGGTCAAGGGCCTGCCAAGTACCCACTAGTGAAGTGAGCTTGGCTTTCAGTGACTTATTGTTACCATAGCAGGATAGTCAGTCCTACGTATCGGAGCACGGTCTATTTGGGGCTTGAACCCATGACGGGCATGTTGTTAAGTACGTTAACAACGATAATAGATGGCAACAAAATTCAACATCAAATTTCAAGGCCATTCAAATAGTGCAAGATAGCTTCATTTGGATGAAACATGGCCGTAACAACGATAATAGATGGCAACAAAACTCAACATCAAATTTCAAGGCCATTCAAATAGTGCAATATGGCTTCATTTGGATGAAACATGGCCGTAACAACGATAATAGATGGCAAAAAAACTCAACATCAAATTTCAAGGCCATTCAAATAGTGCAATATGGCTTCATTTGGATGAAACATGGCCGTAACAACGATAATAGATGGCAACAAAATTCAACATCAAATTTCAAGGCCATTCAAATAGTGCAAGATGGCTTCATTTGGATGAAACACGGCCGTAACAACGATAATAGATGGCAACAAAACTCAACATCAAATTTCAAGGCCATTCAAATAGTGCAATATGGCTTCATTTGGATGAAACATGGCCGTAACAACGATAATAGATGGCAAAAAAAACTAAACATCAAATTTCAAGGCCATTCAAATAGTGCAATATGGCTTCATTTGGATGAAATATGGCCGTAACAACGATAATAGATGGCAACAAAATTCAACATCAAATTTCAAGGCCATTGAATTAGTGCAAGATAGCTTCATTTGGATGAAACATGGCCGTAACAACGATAATAGATGGCAACAAAATTCAACATCAAATTTCAAGGCCATTCAAATAGTGCAATATGACTTCATTTGGATGAAACATGGCCGTAACAACGATAATAGATGGCAACAAAATTCAACATTAAATTTTAAGTACATGCAAATAGTGCAATATGGCTTCATTTGGATGAAACATGGCCGTAACAACGATAATAGATGGCAACAAAATTCAACATCAAATTTCAAGGCCATTCAAATAGTGCAAGATGGCTTCATTTGGATGAAACATGGCCGTAACAACGATAATAGATGGCAACAAAACTCAACATTAAATTTTAAGTACATGCAAATAGTGCAATATGGCTTCATTTGGATGAAACATGGCCGTAACAACGATAATAGATGGCAAAAAAACTCAACATCAAATTTCAAGGCCATGCAAATAGTGCAAGATGGCTTCATTTGGATGAAACATGGCCGTAACAACGATAATAGATGGCAACAAAATTCAACATCAAATTTCAAGGCCATTCAAATAGTGCAAGATGGCTTCATTTGGATGAAACATGGCCGTAACAAGGATAATACATGGCAACAAAATTCAACATCAAATTTCAAGGCCAATGAATTAGTGCAAGATGCCTTTATTTGGATGAAACATGGCCGTAACAACGATAATAGATGGCAACAAAATTCAACATCAAATTTCAAGGCCATTCAAATAGTGCAAGATGGCTTCATTTGGATGAAACATGGCCATAACAACGACAATAGATGGCAACAAAATTCAACATCAAATTTCAAGGCCAATGAATTAGTGCAAGATGCCTTTATTTGGATGTAACATGGCCGTAACAACGATAATAGATGGCAAAAAAACTCAACATCAAATTTCAAGGCCATTCAAATAGTGCAATATGGCTTCATTTGGATGAAACATGGCCGTAACAACGATAATAGATGGCAACAAAATTCAACATCAAATTTCAAGGCCATTCAAATAGTGCAGGATGGCTTCATTTGGATGAAACACGGCCGTAACAACGATAATAGATGGCAACAAAACTCAACATCAAATTTCAAGGCCATTCAAATAGTGCAAGATGGCTTCATTTGGATGAAACACGGCCGTAACAACGATAATAGATGGCAACAAAATTCAACATCAAATTTCAAGGCCATTCAAATAGTGCAAAATGGCTTCATTTGGATGAAACATGGCCGTAACAACGATAATAGATGGCAACAAAACTCAACATCAAATTTCAAGGCCATTGAATTAGTGCAAGATGGCTTCATTTGGATGAAACACGGCCGTAACAACGATAATAGATGGCAACAAAACTCAACATCAAATTTCAAGGCCATTCAAATAGTGCAATATGGCTTCATTTGGATGAAACATGGCCGTAACAACGATAATAGATGGCAAAAAAACTCAACATCAAATTTCAAGGCCATTCAAATAGTGCAAAATGGCTTCATTTGGATGAAACATGGCCGTAACAACGATAATAGATGGCAACAAAATTCAACATCAAATTTCAAGGCCATTCAAATAGTGCAAGATGGCTTCATTTGGATGAAACATGGCCGTAACAACGATAATAGATGGCAAAAAAAACTAAACATCAAATTTCAAGGCCATTCAAATAGTGCAAGATGGCTTCATTTGGATGAAACATGGCCGTAACAACGATAATAGATGGCAAAAAAACTCAACATCAAATTTCAAGGCCAATGAATTAGTGCAAGATGGCTTCATTTGGATGAAACATGGCCGTAACAACGATAATAGATGGCAACAAAATTCAACATCAAATTTCAAGGCCATTCAAATAGTGCAAGATGGCTTCATTTGGATGAAACATGGCCGTAACAACGATAATAGATGGCAAAAAAACTCAACATCAAATTTTAAGTACATGCAACTAGTGCAATATGGCTTCATTTGGATGAAACATGGCCGTAACAACGATAATAGATGGCAACAAAATTCAACATTAAATTTCAAGGCCATTCAAATAGTGCATTATGGCTTCATTTGGATGAAACATGGCCGTAACAACGATAATAGATGGCAACAAAACTCAACATCAAATTTTAAGTACATGCAAATAGTGCAATATGGCTTCATTTGGATGAAACATGGCCGTAACAACGATAATAGATGGCAACAAAATTCAACATCAAATTTCAAGGCCAATATATTAGTGCAAGATGGCTTCATTTGGATGAAACACGGCCGTAACAACGATAATAGATGGCAACAAAACTCAACATCAAATTTCAAGGCCATTCAAATAGTGCAAGATGGCTTCATTTGGATGAAACATGGCCGTAACAACGATAATAGATGGCAACAAAATTCAACATCAAATTTCAAGGCCAATATATTAGTGCAAGATGGCTTCATTTGGATGAAACACGGCCGTAACAACGATAATAGATGGCAACAAAACTCAACATCAAATTTCAAGGCCATTCAAATAGTGCAAGATGGCTTCATTTGGATGAAACATGGCCGTAACAACGATAATAGATGGCAACAAAACTCAACATCAAATTTTAAGTACATGCAAATAGTGCAAGATGGCTTCATTTGGATTAAACATGGCCGTAACAACGATAATAGATGGCAACAAAATTCAACATCAAATTTCAAGGCCATTCAAATAGTGCATTATGGCTTCATTTGGATGAAACATGGCCGTAACAACGATAATAGATGGCAAAAAAACTCAACATCAAATTTTAAGTACATGCAAATAGTGCAAGATGGCATTATTTGGATATAACATGGCCGTAACAACGATAATAGATGGCGAAAAAACTCAACATCAAATTTCAAGGCCATTCAAATAGTGCAATATGGCTTCATTTGGATGAAACACGGCCGTAACAACGATAATAGATGGCAACAAAACTCAACATCAAATTTCAAGGCCATTCAAATAGTGCAAGATGGCTTCATTTGGATGAAACATGGCCGTAACAACGATAATTTTTTCTTTTTTCTTTTGTACAACAACCACTGTCGGTCAAGGGCCTGCCAAGTACCCACTAGTGAAGTGTGCTTGGCTTTCAGTGACTTATTGTTACCATAGCAGGATAGTCAGTCCTACGTATCGAAGCACGGTCTATTTGGGGCATGAACCCATGACGGGCATGTTGTTAAGTACGTTAACAACGATAATAGATGGCAACAAAATTCAACATCAAATTTCAAGGCCATTCAAATAGTGCAAGATGGCTTCATTTGGATGAAACATGGCCGTAACAACGATAATAGATGGCAAAAAAACTCAACATCAAATTTTAAGTACATGCAAATAGTGCAATATGGCTTCATTTGGATGAAACATGGCCGTAACAACGATAATAGATGGCAACAAAATTCAACATCAAATTTCAAGGATATTCAAATAGTGCATTATGGCTTCATTTGGATGAAACATGGCCGTAACAACGATAATAGATGGCAAAAAAAACTCAACATCAAATTTTAAGTACATGCAAATAGTGCAATATGGCTTCATTTGGATGAAGCATGGCCGTAACAACGATAATAGATGGCAACAAAATTCAACATCAAATTTCAAGGCCATTCAAATAGTGCATTATGGCTTCATTTGGATGAAACATGGCCGTAACAACGATAATAGATGGCAAAAAAACTCAACATCAAATTTTAAGTACATGCAAATAGTGCAATATGGCTTCATTTGGATGAAACATGGCCGTTACAACGATAATAGATGGAAACAAAACTCAACATCAAATTTCAAGGCCATTCAAATAGTGCAAAATGGCTTCATTTGGATAAAACATGGCCGTAACAACGATAATAGATGGCAACAAAATTCAACATCAAATTTCAAGGCCATTCAAATAGTGCAAGATGGCTTCATTTGGATGAAATACGGCCGTAACAACGATAATAGATGGCAACAAAATTCAATATCAAATTTCAAAGTCATTCAAATAGTGCAAGATGGCTTCATTTGGATGAAACACGGCCGTAACAACGATAATAGATGGCAAAAAAACTCAACATCAAATTTCAAGGCCATTCAAATAGTGCAAGATGGCTTCATTTGGATGAAACATGGCCGTAACAACGATAATAGATGGCAACAAAACTCAACATCAAATTTTAAGTACATGCAAATAGTGCAATATGGCTTCATTTGGATGAAACATGGCCGTAACAACGATAATAGATGACAAAAAAACTCAACATCAAATTTCAAGGGCATGCAAATAGTGCAAGATGGCTTCATTTGGATGAAATACGGCCGTAACAACGATAATAGATGGCAACAAAATTCAACATCAAATTTCAAAGTCATTCAAATAGTGCAAGATGGCTTCATTTGGATGAAACATGGCCGTAACAACTATAATAGATGGCAACAAAATTCAACATCAAATTTCAAGGCCATTCAAATAGTGCAAGATGGCTTCATTTGGATGAAACATGGCCGTAACAACGATAATAGATGGCAACAAAACTCAACATCAAATTTTAAGTACATGCAAATAGTGCAATATGGCTTCATTTGGATGAAACATGGCCGTAACAACGATAATAGATGGCAAAAAAACTCAACATCAAATTTCAAGGCCATGCAAATAGTGCAAGATGGCTTCATTTGGATGAAACATGGCCGTAACAACGATAATAGATGGCAACAAAATTCAACATCAAATTTCAAGGCCATTCAAATAGTGCAAGATGGCTTCATTTGGATGAAACATGGCCGTAACAAGGATAATAGATGGCAACAAAATTCAACATCAAATTTCAAGGCCAATGAATTAGTGCAAGATGGCTTCATTTGGATGAAACATGGCCGTAACAACGATAATAGATGGCAACAAAATTCAACATCAAATTTCAAGGCCATTCAAATAGTGCAAGATGGCTTCATTTGGATGAAACATGGCCGTAACAACGACAATAGATGGCAACAAAATTCAACATCAAATTTCAAGGCCAATGAATTAGTGCAAGATGCCTTTATTTGGATGTAACATGGCCGTAACAACGATAATAGATGGCAAAAAAACTCAACATCAAATTTCAAGGCCATTCAAATAGTGCAATATGGCTTCATTTGGATGAAACATGGCCGTAACAACGATAATAGATGGCAACAAAATTCAACATCAAATTTCAAGGCCATTCAAATAGTGCAGGATGGCTTCATTTGGATGAAACATGGCCGTAACAACGATAATAGATGGCAACAAAACTCAACATCAAATTTCAAGGCCATTCAAATAGTGCAAGATGGCTTCATTTGGATGAAACACGGCCGTAACAACGATAATAGATGGCAACAAAATTCAACATCAAATTTGAAGGCCATTCAAATAGTGCAAAATGGCTTCATTTGGATGAAACATGGCCGTAACAACGATAATAGATGGCAACAAAACTCAACATCAAATTTCAAGGCCATTGAATTAGTGCAAGATGGCTTCATTTGGATGAAACACGGCCGTAACAACGATAATAGATGGCAACAAAACTCAACATCAAATTTCAAGGCCATTCAAATAGTGCAATATGGCTTCATTTGGATGAAACATGGCCGTAACAACGATAATAGATGGCAAAAAAACTCAACATCAAATTTCAAGGCCATTCAAATAGTGCAAAATGGCTTCATTTGGATGAAACATGGCCGTAACAACGATAATAGATGGCAACAAAATTCAACATCAAATTTCAAGGCCATTCAAATAGTGCAAGATGGCTTCATTTGGATGAAACATGGCCGTAACAACGATAATAGATGGCAAAAAAAACTAAACATCAAATTTCAAGGCCATTCAAATAGTGCAAGATGGCTTCATTTGGATGAAACATGGCCGTAACAACGATAATAGATGGCAAAAAAACTCAACATCAAATTTCAAGGCCAATGAATTAGTGCAAGATGGCTTCATTTGGATGAAACATGGCCGTAACAACGATAATAGATGGCAACAAAATTCAACATCAAATTTCAAGGCCATTCAAATAGTGCAAGATGGCTTCATTTGGATGAAACATGGCCGTAACAACGATAATAGATGGCAAAAAAACTCAACATCAAATTTTAAGTACATGCAACAAGTGCAATATGGCTTCATTTGGATGAAACATGGCCGTAACAACGATAATAGATGGCAACAAAATTCAACATTAAATTTCAAGGCCATTCAAATAGTGCATTATGGCTTCATTTGGATGAAACATGGCCGTAACAACGATAATAGATGGCAACAAAACTCAACATCAAATTTTAAGTACATGCAAATAGTGCAATATGGCTTCATTTGGATGAAACATGGCCGTAACAACGATAATAGATGGCAACAAAATTCAACATCAAATTTCAAGGCCAATATATTAGTGCAAGATGGCTTCATTTGGATGAAACACGGCCGTAACAACGATAATAGATGGCAACAAAACTCAACATCAAATTTCAAGGCCATTCAAATAGTGCAAGATGGCTTCATTTGGATGAAACATGGCCGTAACAACGATAATAGATGGCAACAAAACTCAACATCAAATTTTAAGTACATGCAAATAGTGCAAGATGGCTTCATTTGGATGAAACATGGCCGTAACAACGATAATAGATGGCAACAAAATTCAACATCAAATTTCAAGGCCATTCAAATAGTGCATTATGGCTTCATTTGGATGAAACATGGCCGTAACAACGATAATAGATGGCAAAAAAACTCAACATCAAATTTTAAGTACATGCAAATAGTGCAAGATGGCTTCATTTGGATGAAACATGGCCGTAACAACGATAATAGATGGCGAAAAAACTCAACATCAAATTTCAAGGCCATTCAAATAGTGCAATATGGCTTCATTTGGATGAAACACGGCCGTAACAACGATAATAGATGGCAACAAAACTCAACATCAAATTTCAAGGCCATTCAAATAGTGCAAGATGGCTTCATTTGGATGAAACATGGCCGTAAAAACGATAATTTTTTCTTTTTTCTTTTGCACAACAACCACTGTCGGTCAAGGGCCTGCCAAGTACCCACTAGTGAAGTGTGCTTGGCTTTCAGTGACTTATTGTTACCATAGCAGGATAGTCAGTCCTACGTATCGAAGCACGGTCTATTTGGGGCTTGAACCCATGACGGGCATGTTGTTAAGTACGTTAACAACGATAATAGATGGCAACAAAATTCAACATCAAATTTCAAGGCCATTCAAATAGTGCAAGATGGCTTCATTTGGATGAAACATGGCCGTAACAACGATAATAGATGGTAAAAAAACTCAACATCAAATTTTAAGTACATGCAAATAGTGCAATATGGCTTCATTTGGATGAAACATGGCCGTAACAACGATAATAGATGGCAACAAAATTCAACATCAAATTTCAAGGATATTCAAATAGTGCATTATGGCTTCATTTGGATGAAACATGGCCGTAACAACGATAATAGATGGCAAAAAAAACTCAACATCAAATTTTAAGTACATGCACATAGTGCAATATGGCTTCATTTGGATGAAGCATGGCCGTAACAACGATAATAGATGGCAACAAAATTCAACATCAAATTTCAAGGCCATTCAAATAGTGCATTATGGCTTCATTTGGATGAAACATGGCCGTAACAACGATAATAGATGGCAAAAAAACTCAACATCAAATTTTAAGTACATGCAAATAGTGCAATATGGCTTCATTTGGATGCAACATGGCCGTAACAACGATAATAGATGGCAAAAAAACTCAACATCAAATTTCAAGGCCATTCAAATAGTGCAAGATGGCTTCATTTGGATGAAACACGGCCGTAACAACGATAATAGATGGCAACAAAACTCAACATCAAATTTCAAGGCCATTCAAATAGTGCAAGATGGCTTCATTTGGATGAAACATGGCCGTAACAACGATAATAGATGGCAACAAAACTCAACATCAAATTTCAAGGCCATTGAATTAGAGCAAGATGCCTTTATTTGGATGAAACATGGCCGTAACAACGATAATAGATGGCAACAAAATTCAACATCAAATTTCAAGGCCATTCAAATAGTGCAAGATGGCTTCATTTGGATGAAACATGGCCGTAACAACGATAATAGATGGCAACAAAATTCAACATCAAATTTCAAGGCCAATATATTAGTGCAAGATGCCTTTATTTGGATGTAACATGGTCGTAACAACGATAATAGATGGCAACAAAACTCAACATCAAATTTTAAGTCCATTCAAATAGTGCAAGATGGCTTCATTTGGATGAAACATGGCCGTAACAACGATAATAGATGGCAACAAAATTCAACATCAAATTTCAAGGCCATTCAAATAGTGCAATATGGCTTCATTTGGATGAAACATGGCCGTAACAACGATAATAGATGGCAACAAAATTCAACATCAAATTTCAAGGCCATTCAAATAGTGCAAGATGGCTTCATTTGGATGAAACATGGCCGTAACAACGATAATAGATGGCAAAAAAACTCAACATCAAATTTCAAGGCCATTCAAATAGTGCAAGATGGCTTCATTTGGATGAAACATGGCCGTAACAACGATAATTTTTTCTTGTTTCTTTGGCACAACAACCACTGTCGGTCAAGGGCCTGCCAAGTATCCACTAGTGAAGTGAGCTTGGCTTTCAGTGACTTATTGTTACCATAGAAGGATAGTCAGTCCATTTCTGTCTCCCACCGTCGATGCGATCGGATGCTTATCACGATCGCTCCACAGCAACAGATCGAAATCGCTTCAAAGCCGAAAGTTCACCGACTGCCCTTTTAGTAGTATCACTTTGTGTCCTGGTGGTGAGTGTGAAGTCCTACTTGTGTGTAACGATTGTATTTCATATAACGCACCACATGCCTAGCGTAAGCAGTGTGGCAAGTGTGTATTGTGCTGAGTGTGTAGAGTGTAGAGTGTACATAGTACCGTTACAGTCTCCGCCTTTGTGAGTAGACATCAGTGCGTGATGATAGGTTGATGACAAAGTTCTAGTAGTTTTGTACGTATTAGTATTTTGTTCTTGTTTTTTTTCTCTCTCATTTTTTTTTTCTTATCTTGCATTTCTCTCCGCGGTATTTCTATTAAATAATAATATCTGTTTGCCCCCAACTGTTGTGGCCAATATGGCCAATATGGAAATTGTAACGATTTCCTCTGATGAAGGGTTCACTACGGTATCCCATAAGAAAAGGAAAGAACCCGTAGTAGTAGAAGAAGGAACCAGTTGCAAAAAAGTTCTTGCTACCGTCACACCAATGTCGACTGACAAAGCAAGACATCGTGAATACCCATCTTGCTACCGGGGAGACTTTCGTGTCTTCATGATGCCCGGAAAAAGTGAGCTCAACCTAGTGGCTATAACTGCATCCCTGCATAAAAGCTATCCTGCGGTAACCGATGTATTTCGTGTTCGTACTAACCGGATACGAATCACCGTTAGCGACCGAATGCAGGCGAACGCTATAGCAGCTGATCCACAATTCACTGATCACTACCGGGTGTATATCCCAGGTGGAATAGTTGAGGTAGCAGGTGTCGTAGATGATCTGGATATTCCATCCGAAGAACTGCTAAAGTTGGGAATGGATGCTTTCCGGACTCTTTCCACTCCAGGGGTGAGGGTGATTGCGGTGAAACCACTTTACACCTCTTCCACAGTAAACGGGCAAAAGACGTACACGGAAACAAAATCAAAGCGCGTTACGTTTGAGGGAATATTTTGCGATGGCGTCCGTGATCTGTAAGAAATGTGAAGGTGCTATTAGCAACGATCCAATTCCGTGCTTCGGTCTGTGTGAACACTATTACCACGATAAGTGCATTGGACTTTCAACCCCGCTCCTGCGTGATTTTAAGAAGTCACAAAATCTATTCTGGGCTTGCGCGGATTGTGCTCAGCGTTTGCGGGCCGTTGACACTTTACGCTTTTCGCACGGCCTTTCTCGTGATGCTGCCTACCTGTTGGAATCGTTGCAGTCCGATTTCCGCGATACCTCACGTTCTGTGCAGGCGACATCAGCTGGCTTGCGACTCGAACTTTCCTCTTCACTGGATTGTTTTAGAAACGAGATAGCTTTGATGAAACAGGAATCAGCATCATCAATTCGTTCCGTGAAAGATTTCATCGACTCACTTACTGCTTCTCACTCAATGGAACGCAACTACTCACAGGCTCCACTACTCACAACGCTTGATGAAGTTAAGCATGGCATCAAGGGGCTTGATCTCATGCACCGTGAGTTTCTCACTTCCTTCAACTCACTAATGAACAAGCTCAACTCTCATCTTGCCACGCATACTACTACATCGAGTCCTCACCATTCCGCGATTCCTGCTACGCACTCAACGACCACGAATCCAGTTGCGGCCTCTAAGCTCACCCATCAAGCTGTTGGTGAGAATCCTTCTAAACGCCGATTGATGGATCGCTCTCCCGACTCGTCGCCTACCAATACCGTTACACGCGCTATGCTGTCATCGGGTACAGGGTTGTCCTACAACAATATTACGACCGTTCCTGAACGCCCACCCCGTACTTGGGTCTTTATCTCCCGTATTGCTCCTGATACTCCGATTGAAGCGATCCGTGAAATGGCCTGTTCCAACATAGGGACAGACGACATCTTGGTATACAGCCTTGTACGACGCGACCGGGATCTTTCTACGCTCTCCTACGTATCTTTTAAAATTGGTGTACCGGATTCGCACCGGGCTATTGCTTTGGCTGCTTCAACCTGGCCTCGCGGGATCACTTTTAAGGAGTTCATCAACCTTAATCCCCGCTCCGTCAATGTTTGGCGACCCACTACTGCAGCATCCCATGCACCTTCTGCGCCTGTTACCCGTGAATCGGATCACCATTCATCGCCACCTTCTATCAACCACACGACACAACTGCGAAACGCTGATTTCACTATTTCGCCCGATCATGGTCCTATGAGCTTGCCTTATACGCAGTACTTTCAGCAAGCGTAAACCGGCTGATCCGGCTGAAGATTTTCATGAACTACCGACTTTACCCGAATTGATGGAAGCTAACCCTGCATCTAATACACACAATCCGTCCGACTCTCTTCCGCCGTTAATAACTTGCAGCGAGAGCACTCCCGGCGCATCTCGCTCTCTCATTCCTTCGATCGATCGACTAAACATCTACTATCAAAACGTAAGAGGATTGCGCACAAAACTAGACGAGTTACGCCTCTCTCTATCTGAGCTTGATATGGATGTGTTGGTGTTAACTGAAACATGGCTCGATGGTTCAATTCCGTCCTCTCTTATCTCGGAGGATGCGTATGTCATCTATCGCTGCGACCGAAATTCTCTCAACAGTAACCGTTGCCGTGGTGGTGGTGTACTCATTGCCTGCTCTTCCGTGCTGAACACGTCAACTTTATCACTGCCGTTCGACTCGCTGGAGTCTGTTTGGACAATTGTTAAGCTTCAAAACCTTGCAATCTATATCGGCGCCGTTTACATCCCACCCGATTTGCGTTCTTCCGAAGTAGTCCTTGACGATTTACATGAGAGTGTTAGTTTCGTTGCTGGCAAACTTAAACCAAATGATCTTATGGTGTTACTTGGTGATTTTAATTCACCATCACTCTCCTGGCAACCGTCGGCATCGTGCGTTAATCAGTTCATTCCTACTGGTGTATCTCGTGAAAATGTTTCTCTGCTTGATGGAATGTCGGTAAACGGTTTGCTGCAATTATCCGGCATAAAAAATATACGCGGAAGACAATTAGATCTTCTATTTGCCAATGCTGGCTTCTTGGAATGCTGCTCCCCCGTCATAGCTTCACCTGTTCCACTCGTCGCGCTAGACAATCATCATCCTGCTCTTGAGACAAGCGTGCTCCTTACGCACTCTCGCCCTGCACCCTCCCAACGAATACCTACGGCTCGTATGTTCAATTTTAGAAAATTGGACTACCAAAAGCTTCATCGTATATTAGCCGATACCGATTGGTCCTTTATTAATGCTGACTGTGACATTAATCAAGCTGTAGCAGCGTTTACTAATGTAATCACTTCCGCCTTCCCTTCCTGCTGTCCTCTCCTTAAACCCGCTCCTAATCCTAAGTGGTCGAACAGAGCTTTACGTCTATTAAAATCGGACAAAAACCGCGCTCAACGCGCCTACCGTTTAAATAATACTTTACACAATCTTTGTGTATATAAATATGCGGCTAAGGCTTATCGTCTTCTTAATCGCCATCTGTATCGTCGCTACGTTCGGCGTCTTCAAATGCGCTTCACTATTGATCCTGGGTCATTCTTTCGTTTTGCGAACTCTCGGCGAGGCTCTGCTAGCCTTCCATCCACCCTGTTTCTTGATCTGTCCTCTGCTACGTCCAATCCTGATATATGTAACCTATTTGCCAAACATTTCTCTAGTGTATTTGTCGATCCTAGTACTTTTAAGGTTCCTTTGGACGTGGGCTTGTCTTACACGCCCTCTGATGTGATATCATGTAATTCAGTCGTTGTAAGTGAAAGCCTAGTAAAATCCGCTTTATCCAAACTTAAAACTTCGTTTTCACCAGGCCCCGATGGCATCCCTGCCTGTGTTTTGAAAAAATGTGGCAATACCCTCACTCCTATTCTCACTCGTCTTTTTTCTCGCTCGCTTAGTGTAGGGATTTTTCCTAGTCAATGGAAACTAGCTTGGCTTGTTCCCATTTATAAGAAAGGTGACCGCACACTAGCATCAAACTACAGAGGCATTTCTATTATTTGTGCGTGTTCTAAAATCCTCGAGTCAATTGTCCATTTATCTGTAATGCCTTGTGTAAAAAATTATATTTCTACGGAACAACACGGCTTTATGCCCAATCGCTCAGTGTCCACCAACCTAATGTGTTTTTTGTCTTCTCTATATCACTATCTGTCTAGTGGTAAGCAAGTAGACACTATCTATACCGATTTCAAAGCGGCATTTGACAGTATACCTCTATCATTACTTGTTGCTAAGCTTCGAAAACTAGGTTTCGGTGGCTCTATATTGCCGTGGTTCAACTCCTATCTTGAGAATCGTTCATATGCAGTTAAAATCTGTGGCTCTTTCTCTGAATGCTTTCTTAGTTCTTCGGGAGTCCCTCAAGGTAGTGTCCTTAGTCCCTTACTGTTCATTCTCTTCCTCAATGACTGTACTTCGATCCTTCCTCCTAACGGCTTCTTGCTATATGCGGATGACGTTAAAATTTTTCTTCCTGTATCTTCTACAGCTGATTGTCTAGTCCTTCAATCCTGGCTCTGTAAATTCTCTACATGGTGTGCTTCTAACGGTTTAGTCCTGTGTCCTCAAAAATGTTCCGTCTTGTCTTTCTTCCGATCTTCTACAAGTATAACTCATGCTTATAGTGTCTGTGATGCCCCTATTCCCCGTGCGTCCTTGTCTAAGGATCTTGGCGTCTTCTTTGACCCGAGTCTTTCTTTCAAGGAGCACACGGACTATGTCATCAACAAGGCCAACAAAAGTCTTGGTTATATTTGTCGCATGTCCACTGAAATTCGTGATCCCTTTTGTCTTAAGTCCCTTTATTGTTGTTGGGTCCGTTCCGTACTGGAATATGCCTGTGTCATCTGGTCTCCTGTCCAACTATCTCTGCTCCAAAGGATTGAGAGGATCCAGAGACGTTTTACAAGGATCGTATTTCGTAGGTCGCTGGGTCATCACTCTATTCCGCTTCCTTCGTATGAGGATAGATGCACTTTATTAGGCCTTGCCAAGTTGGAGCACCGCTTCTCGGTCGCTCAGGCTTCTTTCGTCGCTGGCATATTGCTCAATACGATTGATACCCCTTCACTTCTGTCGCGCTTACATTTGTATGCACCTTGTCGCACCTTACGTTATCGTTTTCGTCTCCAGTTACCTATATGTCGTACACGTTTTGCTCGCAATGAGCCTTTTGTAAGAGCTATGTCGTCTTTTAATAGTACTTATGATCTGTTCGATTTCAACATATCCTATCCTGTCTACCGATCCCGTCTTCGCTCCTTTTCCGTACCATAAACTCCTTCCAACTCCTTCGTGAATAATTGTTATACTATAGTCAGTAAGCACTATTGCTGTAACCCAACGTGGCCGAGCAAATAATAAAATAAAATAAATAAATAAAATAAATAAATAAACTGTACTCCCTAGTTTCTTGGTGTACGAAGGACTCCGCATTCCTATTGCAAGACCCTTTGTTCCCAAGATTCCAACATGCGAGAAATGTAGTGAAATAGGTCATACAAAAGACTTTTGCAGCAACAAGTTTAAATGTTTTAAATGTCAAGGTCAACATCCGTCCTCGGATTGCACTGCAGCGCCATTCAAATGCGCTCAATGTAAAAATCATTGGCATGAACTAAAAGAGTGCCCAGTGTACAAGAAGTCCCAAAATGAACTAAAAAAAGCCCAGTACCAATTGGCCCGTGGGTCATATGCTGCAGTTCTAGCGAATGGTAGCTCGACCGAAAACACATACAGCGTGCTAGCTGAAGAGTTCACATCGGTAAACCAGGAACCAGTCCCTAAAATCTCGGAGGTGATAATAAGAGTGAAGAGATCCGTGAATCGACGTCGTCCTAGGAAAACTCCTATGAAGGCTACGCCTCCTAAGGAGAAGAAAGCTTCTCTACGTTATGAGAAGAAAAATTCTCCTCCCCAGGCACCACCTCGTCTAGCACGTGCCCCTCGTCCCAGAAAACCTAATAATCCTTCGCTGGACGAGGATCTTCCATCACTCCCTTCTCCTTCCCTCCCCCGAAATCCCCAGCCCAAGCCAGAGCCAAAAAAGAAACCTCGACGAAAGGTTCAGTCGCTGTCCATATCAGAAATGATTGACTCAATGATTACAGCGCTGGCTTTTCCAGAACCATTGAAAAGCATAATTGCTATGACACGACCAATGTTGGTCAGCGCAATAAAGCAATGGCTTGGGCAATGGCCTGCTTTGAGTTCGTTGGTACAATTGGAACATTAACCCGTCCATGGCTAACATACTCCAATGGAATTGTAGAAGTTTTCTTGGAAAAATAGATATGTTTAAAGTACAGGTAAACAAGCACAACATAGATGTATTTGTCCTATCAGAAACTTGGCTCTCCCCTGATAAAAAAGTTACCTTCCACGGATATAACATTATACGCCAAGATCGAAACACTATAGATAGGGTTAGGCGTGGTGGGGGAGTACTCATAGGAGTACGAAAAAACATACAATTCTTTCGAATACCCCTCCCCTCACTACTAATTATTGAATGTGTCGCAATCCAGGCAAAGATAGGCGATCTTGATTTATCCTTTGCATCTGTATATATCCCACCGGAAGCCGAGATTGAACTTGAGAAGATCAAAAAGGATCTTGAAATAATAGCATCGGCAATGAAAACACCTTTTCTTATCCTGGGAGATTTCAATTCTCATGGATACGACTGGGGATGCACACGAGACGACTCACGTGCTCCAGTCATTAGGGACTTTTGCGACAACCATAGATTGATAATATTAAACTCCGGCGATGCTACTAGAGTGGCAGGGCCTTCGGCGCGTGACAGTGCAATAGACCTGTCTCTATGCTCAGTGTCGCTTGCTCTGGATACTTTGTGGAAGGTTATCCAGGACCCTAATGGCAGCGATCACTTACCGATTGAAATTAAAATCACTACTGGAAGGCGCCCAATCAATAGCATACCGGTCAACTACGACATGACAAGGAATATTGATTGGACGAGATACAACGCACTTATGTCAGTGAGGCTGCCATCTGTGACATCCATTTTTGACCCACTAGTGGAATACAAAAATCTCGTAGACTGTGTAAACGAGTGCGCTCTTGCAGCCCAAACAAGAGAGCCCCGCCAAATAAGGACGCATACCAAGCCTCCCACTCCTTGGTGGGACAGAGACTGCCAAACTGCATACGTAGCGAAGCGAAAGGCATTTGGACAATATAAACTCCATGACTCCATTGCCTTATACGAAAAGTATAAGGCACTGGAGAGAACATGTAAAAACTTACTTAAAGCGAAAAAGAGAGGATTTTGGCGCAAATTTGTCAAAAACCTCCCGCCTGACACTTCGCTACGTGCGTTGTGGACAATGGGTAGAAGGATGCGAAACAGCACAATTACAAATGAGAGCGAAAGATTTTCAGGAGAGTGGCTTTTTCAGTTCGCCGAAAGAATCTGTCCAGATTTCGTTCCAGCGCAGAAATTTGAACAACATGCGCCTTGCAGTGATCCCAGCTTGGATGCACCTTTCTCCATGGTCGAGCTATCCCTAGCTCTCCTTTCTTGCAATAATTCTTCCCCCGGACTGGATAAGATTAGGAGTAGTCTTCTCCGAAACCTTCCAGACGTGGCGAAGAAGCGGATATTGATGATATTTAACAAAATGATAGATCTCAATATAGTCCCGCAAGAATGGAGAGAGGTGAAAGTAGTCGCCATCTTGAAACCCGGCAAACCGTCATCAGAGCACGGGTCTTATAGACCTATATCCCTACTATCGTGCTTGCGCAAATTGTTCGAGAGGATGATTCTTTTTCGATTGGACAACTGGTTGGAGTCTAACAACTTGTTGTCCAGTACCCAATTTGGTTTCCGCAAAGGTAAGGGTACAAACGATTGCTTAGCGCTTCTAGTTTCAGAAATAGAGCTGGCACATACTCGTAAAGAGATGTTGGCCTCTGTATTTCTAGATATAAAAGGGGCATTTGACTCAGTATCGATTAGCATACTAGGTCAAAAACTTCAAAACGCGGGGTTAAGTCCTAAACTAAACACTTACCTTTGCAACCTCCTTTCTGAAAAAGCAATGAATTTCGATAATGGTCTCGCTCAAACAAGACGGATCAGTTATTTTGGACTACCACAAGGGTCCTGTTTGAGCCCCATTTTATACAACTTTTATGTAAATGATATCGACTCATGTCTTGCCCCAAACTGCAACCTAAGGCAATTGGCAGACGACGGTGTTGTGTCAGTCGCTAGCAACGACATCGTAGGTCTTCAAAATCCTTTGCAAACCACGCTGAACAATCTGGAAGCGTGGTCAAACAACCTAGGTATCGAGTTTTCGCCAGAAAAAACTGAAATGCTTATTTTTTCATTTCACTACGATACACCAAAAAATAGGCGTGAGAACGTGTACAAACCAAAGTTTGACATATATTTATATGGAGAGACTGTATAAGACAACGATTTTATCCGTCTTGGAATATGGTTGCATATGCTTCCATTGGGCATCCAAGACGCATTTAATAAAACTAGAACGCATACAATATCGTTGTCTTAGAATTGCGCTGGGATGTATGAAATCCACCCATAATATGTCCCTAGAAGTGATGTCTGGAGTGATGCCGCTAAAACTGCGTTTTGAACAATTATCGCTTCGCCTTCTACTTCGTTCCACAGTATCTAATCCACTAGTGATTGATAATTTCAAATCCCTACAAGAGGCAGGTTCTAACTGCAAAATCATGAAGATATATCAGGATTTTGTATCTTTACAGGCTAACCCTAGTGCTTCACAAGCAATCAGCTGCGCCAATCTACCGGAGTCCTACAATTCCCTTTTGGTAACTGATTCCTCTTTGCAAGAGGAAACAAAGAACATACCAAACGATCTTCGCTGGAGGACAATTCCCAGCATTTTTGTGAACAAGTATGGCCATCCCAACGAAAAACAATATTTTACGGACGGATCCTTTTCAGACGTGGGCACGGGCTTTGGTGTATATAATACATCCAAACAAGGCTTCTTCAAATTGAGACAGCCATGCTAAATATTTGTCGCAGAGTTGGCTGCCATATTTTACGCGTTGCTTCTAATAAGCGCGAGCCCTCCGGATCAATATTATATATTCACTGACAGTCTCAGTGCTGTCGAAACTTTGAAATCCGTGGAGGCGATAAAGAGCTCTGATTACTTTATTAAAAAAATTCTAGAAACACTAAGCTCTCTGTTCAATAAAGCGTTTCGAATATCGCTTGTCTGGCTACCTGCTCATTGCGGAATCCCTGGCAATGAGAGGGCAGATCTCTTGGCCAAACGAGGCGCCTCTGAGGGCGATTCCTTTGAACGATCGATTCAGCCTCACGAATTCCTCCGCTTCCCACAGCAATTATGCATGGCTCGTTGGCAGAGCATGTGGGATGCCGATGATCTCGGGAGATTTCTTTACTCCATCTCTCCTAGGGTGACACAACGTCCTTGGTTTCAAAGCCTACAGGCAGATCGTGGATTCATTCGCATGACATCAACACTCATGTCAAACCACTATGCGATGAATGCACATCTACAACGTATAGGGATCGTCGATACAAATGTATGTAGCTGTGGCAAAGGATTCCACGACATCGACCACGTCATATGGTCATGTGTGGAGTTTGAAACAACAAGACCCGCACTACTATCGACGGTTCAAGCAATAGGGAGGAACCCTGAAGTCCCAATACGTGACATCCTTGGTCAAAGGGACTACGAATACGCGAGAATTCTGCACAAATATGCTAAGGAGGTTGGCATCACCTTGTAATCACGTACCGAACTTATATGTTTAGAGACCCAATAAATGTATAGGTATGATCATGTATGGCTTAGGGTGTATGGGCGTTCGTGTGCATGGGTAGGTGTCTGCATGGGTGTGCGTGTGTGCATGTGGATTTTCTTTATATCCACATCTACACACGCATAGCCATTTGGACGCTTGTTGGTGTTCTCGCGCGTATATATTTACCCGGTTGTGTATGATTGTACCTATTAGCATATTTGTTAGTAGTAACCTTAGTGTGTAGTATATTGTCTACGTTGTATGTTAAATTATGTTTAGTGATCCTCGGGCAGTCTGAACACTTAACCGACGGTTGGGGCAGAAGCTCACCACCATGACGAGCTCAGAGTGGTGATTTAGAACAACCAAGCCATCGCGGAGCACTAGACAACCCGGATGCTGGAAACCATCGCTCACCTAACACCTGTAAAATACGGTGTCGATGCCATATACACTAAATCCCTGCTCCCTTGGATGGGAATACTGGAATTCCCCATAAACACTATGGAAAGAGAACGGCTGGCATACAACAGAATCCGAGCCCACCCGGAATAAGGTGCACAAAGCCGAGCAAGGAAATGTGCTTCGGCCAGCCCATAGATATTAAGAAATACAATAGAACCAAACATGTTAGATTTAAGTCTAGTCCATAATGATACGGCCAACCAGGCCGTCCTTACGAGAAATAAAAAAAAAAGGATAGTCAGTCCTACGTATCGGAGCACGGTCTATTTGGGGCTTGAACCCATGACGGGCATGTTGTTAAGTACGTTAAAAACGATAATAGATGGCAACAAAACTCAACATCAAATTTCAAGGCCATTCAACTAGTGCAAGATGGCTTCATTTGGATGAAACATGGCCGTAACAACGATAATAGATGGCAACAAAACTCAACATCAAATTTCAAGGCCATTCAAATAGTGCAATATGGCTTCATTTGGATATCACATGCCCGTAACAACGATAATAGATGGCAACAAAATTCAACATCAAATTTCAAGGTCATTCAACTAGTGCAAGATGGCTTCATTTGGATGAAACACGGCCGTAACAACGATAATAGATGGCAACAAAATTCAACATCAAATTTCAAGGTCATTCAAATAGTGCAAGATGGCTTCATTTGGATGAAACACGGTCGTAACAACGATAATAGATGGCAACAAAACTCAACAACAAATTTCAAGGCCATTCAAATAGTGCAAGATGGCTTCATTTGGATGAAACATGGCCGTAACAACGATAATAGATGGCAAAAAAACTCAACTTCAAATTTCAAGGCCATTGAATTAGAGCAAGATGCCTTTATTTGGATGAAACATGGCCGTAACAACGATAATAGATGGCAACAAAATTCAACATCAAATTTCAAGGCCATTCAACTAGTGCAAGATGGCTTCATTTGGATGAAACACGGCCGTAACAACGATAATAGATGGCAACAAAATTCAACATCAAATTTCAAGGCCAATGAATAAGTGCAAGATGCATTTATGTGGATGTGACATGGTCGTAACAACTATAATAGATGGCAACAAAATTCAACATCAAATTTCAAGGCCATTCAAATGGTGCAATATGGCTTCATTTAAATGAAACATGGCCGTAACAACGATAATAGATGGCAACAAAACTCAACATCAAATTTCAAGGCCATTCAAATAGTGCAAGATGGCTTCATTTGGATGAAACATGGCCGTAACAACGATAATTTTTTCTTGTTTCTTTGCCACAACAACCACTGTCGGTCAAGGGCCTGCCAAGTACCCACTAGTGAAGTGAGCTTGGCTTTCAGTGACTTATTGTTACCATAGCAGGATAGTCAGTCCATTTCTGTCTCCCACCGTCGATGCGATCGGATGCTTATCACGATCGCTCCACAGCAACAGATCGAAATCGCTTCAAAGCCGAAAGTTCACCGACTGCCCTTTTAGTAGTATCACTTTGTGTCCTGGTGGTGAGTGTGAAGTCCTACTTGTGTGTAACGATTGTATTTCATATAACGCACCACATGCCTAGCGTAAGCAGTGTGGCAAGTGTGTATTGTGCTGAGTGTGTAGAGTGTAGAGTGTACATAGTACCGTTACAGTCTCCGCCTTTGTGAGTAGACATCAGTGCGTGATGATAGGTTGATGACAAAGTTCTAGTAGTTTTGTACGTATTAGTATTTTGTTCTTGTTTTTTTTTCTCTCTCATTTTTTTTCTTATCTTGCATTTCTCTCCGCGGTATTTCTATTAAATAATAATATCTGTTTGCCCCCAACTGTTGTGGCCAATATGGCCAATATGGAAATTGTAACGATTTCCTCTGATGAAGGGTTCACTACGGTATCCCATAAGAAAAGGAAAGAACCCGTAGTAGTAGAAGAAGGAACCAGTTGCAAAAAAGTTCTTGCTACCGTCACACCAATGTCGACTGACAAAGCAAGACATCGTGAATACCCATCTTGCTACCGGGGAGACTTTCGTGTCTTCATGATGCCCGGAAAAAGTGAGCTCAACCTAGTGGCTATAACTGCATCCCTGCATAAAAGCTATCCTGCGGTAACCGATGTATTTCGTGTTCGTACTAACCGGATACGAATCACCGTTAGCGACCGAATGCAGGCGAACGCTATAGCAGCTGATCCACAATTCACTGATCACTACCGGGTGTATATCCCAGGTGGAATAGTTGAGGTAGCAGGTGTCGTAGAGGATCTGGATATTCCATCCGAAGAACTGCTAAAGTTGGGAGTGGATGCTTTCCGGACTCTTTCCACTCCAGGGGTGAGGGTGATTGCGGTGAAACCACTTTACACCTCTTCCACAGTAAACGGGCAAAAGACGTACACGGAAACAAAATCAAAGCGCGTTACGTTTGAGGGAACTGTACTCCCTAGTTTCTTGGTGTACGAAGGACTCCGCATTCCTATTGCAAGACCCTTTGTTCCCAAGATTCCAACATGCGAGAAATGTAGTGAAATAGGTCATACAAAAGACTTTTGCAGCAACAAGTTTAAATGTTTTAAATGTCAAGGTCAACATCCGTCCTCAGATTGCACTGCAGCGCCATTCAAATGCGCTCAATGTAAAAATCATTGGCATGAACTAAAAGAGTGCCCAGTGTACAAGAAGTCCCAAAATGAACTAAAAAAAGCCCAGTACCAATTGGCCCGTGGGTCATATGCTGCAGTTCTAGCGAATGGTAGCTCGACCGAAAACACATACAGCGTGCTAGCTGAAGAGTTCACATCGGTAAACCAGGAACCAGTCCCTAAAATCTCGGAGGTGATAATAAGAGTGAAGAGATCCGTGAATCGACGTCGTCCTAGGAAAACTCCTATGAAGGCTACGCCTCCTAAGGAGAAGAAAGCTTCTCTACGTTATGAGAAGAAAAATTCTCCTCCCCAGGCACCACCTCGTCTAGCACGTGCCCCTCGTCCCAGAAAACCTAATAATCCTTCGCTGGACGAGGATCTTCCATCACTCCCTTCTCCTTCCCTCCCCCGAAATCCCCAGCCCAAGCCAGAGCCAAAAAAGAAACCTCGACGAAAGGTTCAGTCGCTGTCCATATCAGAAATGATTGACTCAATGATTACAGCGCTGGCTTTTCCAGAACCATTGAAAAGCATAATTGCTATGACACGACCAATGTTGGTCAGCGCAATAAAGCAATGGCTTGGGCAATGGCCTGCTTTGAGTTCGTTGGTACAATTGGAACATTAACCCGTCCATGGCTAACATACTCCAATGGAATTGTAGAAGTTTTCTTGGAAAAATAGATATGTTTAAAGTACAGGTAAACAAGCACAACATAGATGTATTTGTCCTATCAGAAACTTGGCTCTCCCCTGATAAAAAAGTTACCTTCCACGGATATAACATTATACGCCAAGATCGAAACACTATAGATAGGGTTAGGCGTGGTGGGGGAGTACTCATAGGAGTACGAAAAAACATACAATTCTTTCGAATACCCCTCCCCTCACTACTAATTATTGAATGTGTCGCAATCCAGGCAAAGATAGGCGATCTTGATTTATCCTTTGCATCTGTATATATCCCACCGGAAGCCGAGATTGAACTTGAGAAGATCAAAAAGGATCTTGAAATAATAGCATCGGCAATGAAAACACCTTTTCTTATCCTGGGAGATTTCAATTCTCATGGATACGACTGGGGATGCACACGAGACGACTCACGTGCTCCAGTCATTAGGGACTTTTGCGACAACCATAGATTGATAATATTAAACTCCGGCGATGCTACTAGAGTGGCAGGGCCTTCGGCGCGTGACAGTGCAATAGACCTGTCTCTATGCTCAGTGTCGCTTGCTCTGGATACTTTGTGGAAGGTTATCCAGGACCCTAATGGCAGCGATCACTTACCGATTGAAATTAAAATCACTACTGGAAGGCGCCCAATCAATAGCATACCGGTCAACCACGACATGACAAGGAATATTGATTGGACGAGATACAACGCACTTATGTCAGTGAGGCTGCCATCTGTGACATCCATTTTTGACCCACTAGTGGAATACAAAAATCTCGTAGACTGTGTAAACGAGTGCGCTCTTGCAGCCCAAACAAGAGAGCCCCGCCAAATAAGGACGCATACCAAGCCTCCCACTCCTTGGTGGGACAGAGACTGCCAAACTGCATACGTAGCGAAGCGAAAGGCATTTGGACAATATAAACTCCATGACTCCATTGCCTTATACGAAAAGTATAAGGCACTGGAGAGAACATGTAAAAACTTACTTAAAGCGAAAAAGAGAGGATTTTGGCGCAAATTTGTCAAAAACCTCCCGCCTGACACTTCGCTACGTGCGTTGTGGACAATGGGTAGAAGGATGCGAAACAGCACAATTACAAATGAGAGCGAAAGATTTTCAGGAGACTGGCTTTTTCAGTTCGCCGAAAGAATCTGTCCAGATTTCGTTCCAGCGCAGAAATTTGAACAACATGCGCCTTGCAGTGATCCCAGCTTGGATGCACCTTTCTCCATGGTCGAGCTATCCCTAGCTCTCCTTTCTTGCAATAATTCTTCCCCCGGACTGGATAAGATTAGGAGTAGTCTTCTCCGAAACCTTCCAGACGTGGCGAAGAAGCGGATATTGATGATATTTAACAAAATGATAGATCTCAATATAGTCCCGCAAGAATGGAGAGAGGTGAAAGTAGTCGCCATCTTGAAACCCGGCAAACCGTCATCAGAGCACGGGTCTTATAGACCTATATCCCTACTATCGTGCTTGCGCAAATTGTTCGAGAGGATGATTCTTTTTCGATTGGACAACTGGTTGGAGTCTAACAACTTGTTGTCCAGTACCCAATTTGGTTTCCGCAAAGGTAAGGGTACAAACGATTGCTTAGCGCTTCTAGTTTCAGAAATAGAGCTGGCACATACTCGTAAAGAGATGTTGGCCTCTGTATTTCTAGATATAAAAGGGGCATTTGACTCAGTATCGATTAGCATACTAGGTCAAAAACTTCAAAACGCGGGGTTAAGTCCTAAACTAAACACTTACCTTTGCAACCTCCTTTCTGAAAAAGCAATGAATTTCGATAATGGTCTCGCTCAAACAAGACGGATCAGTTATTTTGGACTACCACAAGGGTCCTGTTTGAGCCCCATTTTATACAACTTTTATGTAAATGATATCGACTCATGTCTTGCCCCAAACTGCAACCTAAGGCAATTGGCAGACGACGGTGTTGTGTCAGTCGCTAGCAACGACATCGTAGGTCTTCAAAATCCTTTGCAAACCACGCTGAACAATCTGGAAGCGTGGTCAAACAACCTAGGTATCGAGTTTTCCCCAGAAAAAACTGAAATGCTTATTTTTTCATTTCACTACGATACACCAAAAAATAGGCGTGAGAACGTGTACAAACCAAAGTTTGACATATATTTATATGGAGAAAAAATCACGATTGCCCAAACTTTTAGATACCTAGGGGTTTGGTTTGACAGCAAAAATGTGTGGAGGTCACATATAGAACAACTGGCAAGAAAATGTGCCAAAAGAATTAACTTCCTCCGAACAGTCACGGGATTCTGGTGGGGTGCACACCCACTAGATCTCCTAAGACTGTATAAGACAACGATTTTATCCGTCTTGGAATATGGTTGCATATGCTTCCATTGGGCATCCAAGACGCATTTAATAAAACTAGAACGCATACAATATCGTTGTCTTAGAATTGCGCTGGGATGTATGAAATCCACCCATAATATGTCCCTAGAAGTGATGTCTGGAGTGATGCCGCTAAAACTGCGTTTTGAACAATTATCGCTTCGCCTTCTACTTCGTTCCACAGTATCTAATCCACTAGTGATTGATAATTTCAAATCCCTACAAGAGGCAGGTTCTAACTGCAAAATCATGAAGATATATCAGGATTTTGTATCTTTACAGGCTAACCCTAGTGCTTCACAAGCAATCAGCTGCGCCAATCTACCGGAGTCCTACAATTCCCTTTTGGTAACTGATTCCTCTTTGCTAGAGGAAACAAAGAACATACCAAACGATCTTCACTGGAGGACAATTCCCAGCATTTTTGTGAACAAGTATGGCCATCCCAACGAAAAACAATATTTTACGGACGGATCCTTTTCAGACGTGGGCACGGGCTTTGGTGTATATAATACATCCAAACAAGCCTTCTTCAAATTGAGACAGCCATGCTCAATATTTGTCGCAGAGTTGGCTGCCATATTTTACGCGTTGCTTCTAATAAGCGCGAGCCCTCCGGATCAATATTATATATTCACTGACAGTCTCAGTGCTGTCGAAACTTTGAAATCCGTGGAGGCGATAAAGAGCTCTGATTACTTTATTAAAAAAATTCTAGAAACACTAAGCTCTCTGTTCAATAAAGCGTTTCGAATATCGCTTGTCTGGCTACCTGCTCATTGCGGAATCCCTGGCAATGAGAGGGCAGATCTCTTGGCCAAACGAGGCGCCTCTGAGGGCGATTCCTTTGAACGATCGATTCAGCCTCACGAATTCCTCCGCTTCCCACAGCAATTATGCATGGCTCGTTGGCAGAGCATGTGGGATGCCGATGATCTCGGGAGATTTCTTTACTCCATCTCTCCTAGGCTGACACAACATCCTTGGTTTCAAAGCCTACAGGCAGATCGTGGATTCATTCGCATGACATCAAGACTCATGTCAAACCACTATGCGATGAATGCACATCTACAACGTATAGGGATCGTCGATACAAATGTATGTAGCTGTGGCAAAGGATTCCACGACATCGACCACGTCATATGGTCATGTGTGGAGTTTGAAACAACAAGACCCGCACTACTATCGACGGTTCAAGCAATAGGGAGGAACCCCGAAGTCCCAATACGTGACATCCTTGGTCAAAGGGACTACGAATACGCGAGAATTCTGCACAAATATGCTAAGGAGGTTGGCATCACCTTGTAATCACGTACCGAACTTGTATGTTTAGAGACCCAATAAATGTATAGGTATGATCATGTATGGCTTAGGGTGTATGGGCGTTCGTGTGCATGGGTAGGTGTCTGCATGGGTGTGCGTGTGTGCATTTGGATTTTCTTTATATCCACATCTACACACGCATAGCCATTTGGACGCTTGTTGGTGTTCTCGCGCGTATATATTTACCCGGTTGTGTATGATTGTACCTATTAGCATATTTGTTAGTAGTAACCTTAGTGTGTAGTATATTGTCTACGTTGTATGTTAAATTATGTTTAGTGATCCTCGGGCAGTCTGAACACTTAACCGACGGTTGGGGCAGAAGCTCACCACCATGACGAGCTCAGAGCGGAGCACTAGACAACCCGGATGCTGGAAACCATCGCTCACCTAACACCTGTAAAATACGGTGTCGATGCCATATACACTAAATCCCTGCTCCCTTGGATGGGAATACTGGAATTCCCCATAAACACTATGGAAAGAGAACGGCTGGCATACAACAGAATCCGAGCCCACCCGGAATAAGGTGCACAAAGCCGAGCAAGGAAATGTGCTTCGGCCAGCCCATAGATATTAAGAAATACAATAGAACCAACAATGTTAGATTTAAGTCTAGTCCATAATGATACGGCCAACCAGGCCGTCCTTACGAGAAATAAAAAAAAAAGGATAGTCAGTCCTACGTATCGGAGCACGGTCTATTTGGGGCTTGAACCCATGACGGGCATGTTGTTAAGTACGTTAAAAACGATAATAGATGGCAACAAAATTCAACATCAAATTTCAAGGTCATTCAAATAGTGCAAGATGGCTTCATTTGGATGAAACAAGGCCGTAACAACGATAATAGATGGCAACAAAACTCAACATCAAATTTCAAGGCCAATGAATTAGTGCAAGATGCCTTCATTTGGATGAAACATGGCCGTAACAACGATAATAGATGGCAACAAAACTCAACATCAAATTTCAAGGCCATTCAAATAGTGCAAGATGGCTTCATTTGGATGAAACATGGCCGTAACAACGATAATAGATGGCAAAAAAACTCAACTTCAAATTTCAAGGCCATTGAATTAGAGCAAGATGCCTTTATTTGGATGAAACATGGCCGTAATAACGATAATAGATGGCACCAAAATTCAACATCAAATTTCAAGGCCATTCAAATAGTGCAAGATGGCTTCATTTGGATGAAACATGGCCGTAACAACGATAATAGATGGCAACAAAATTCAACATCAAATTTCAAGGCCAATGAATAAGTGCAAGTAGCCTTTATGTGGATGTGACATGGTCGTAACAACGATAATAGATGGCAACAAAACTCAACATCAAATTTTAAGTCCATTCAAATAGTGCAAGATGGCTTCATTTAAATTAAACATGGCCGTAACAACGATAATAGATGGCAACAAAATTCAACATCAAATTTCAAGGCCATTCAAATAGTGCAAGATGGCTTCATTTGGATGAAACACGGCCGTAACAACGATTATAGATGGCAAAAAAACTCAACATCAAATTTCAAGGCCATTCAAATAGTGCAATATGGCTTCATTTGGATGAAACATGGCCGTAACAACGATAATAGATGGCAACAAAATTCAACATCAAATTTCAAGGCCATTCAAATAGTGCAATATGACTTCATTTGGATATAACATGGCCGTAACAACGATAATAGATGGCAAAAAAAACTCAACATCAAATTTCAAGGCCATTCAAATAGTGCAAGATGGCTTCATTTGGATGAAACATGGCCGTAACAACGATAATAGATGGCAACAAAACTCAACATCAAATTTCAAGGCCATTCAAATAGAGCAAGATGGCTTCATTTGGATGAAACATGGCCGTAACAACGATAATAGATGGCAAAAAAACTCAACATCAAATTTCAAGGCCATTCAAATAGAGCAAGATGCCTTAAGTTGGATGAAACATGGCCGTAACAACGATAATAGATGGCAAAAAAACTCAACATCAAATTTCAAGGCCAATGAATTAGTGCAAGATGCCTTTATTTGGATGTAACATGGCCGTAACAACGATATTTTTTTTCTTTTTTCTTTGGCACAACAACCACTGTCGGTCAAGGGCCTGCCAAGTTCCCACTAGTGAAGTGAGCTTGGCTTTCAGTGACTTATTGTTACCATAGCAGAATAGTCAGTCCTACGTATGGGAGCACGGTCTATTTGGGGCTTGAACCCATGACGGGCATGTTGTTAAGTACGTTAACAACGATAATAGATGGCAACAAAACTCAACATCAAATTTCAAGGCCATTGAAATAGTGCAAAATGGCTTCATTAGGATGAAACATGGCCGTAACAACGATAATAGATGGCAACAAAATTCAACATCAAATTTCAAGGCCATTCAAATAGAGCAAGATGGCTTCATTTGGATGAAACATGGCCGTAACAACGATAATAGATGGCAACAAAATTCAACATCAAATTTCAAGGCCATTCAAATAGTACAATATGGCTTCATTTGGATGAAACACGGCCGTAACAACGATAATAGATGGCAAAAAAACTCAACATCAAATTTCAAGGCCATTCAAATAGTGCAAGATGGCTTCATTTGGATGAAACATGGCCGTAACAACGATAATAGATGGCAAAAAAACTCAACATCAAATTTCAAGGCCATTGAATTAGTGCATGATGGCTTCAGTCGGATGAAACATGGCCGTAACAACGATAATAGATGGCAACAAAATTCAACATCAAATTTCAAGGCCATTCAAATAGTACAATATGGCTTCATTTGGATGAAACATGGCCGTAACAACGATAATAGATGGCAAAAAAACTCAACATCAAATTTCAAGGCCATTCAAATAGTGCAAGATGGCTTCATTTGGATGAAACATGGCCGTTACAACGATAATAGATGGCAACAAAACTCAACATCAAATTTCAAGGCCATTGAATTAGTGCAAGATGGCTTCATTTGGATGAAACATGGCCGTAACAATGATAATAGATGGCAACAAAATTCAACATCAAATTTCAAGGCCATTCAAATAGTGCAAGATGGCTTCATTTGGATGAAACATGGCCGTAACAACGATAATAGATGGCAACAAAATTCAACATCAAATTTCAAGGCCATTCAAATAGTGCAAGATGGCTTCATTTGGATGAAACATGGCCGTAACAACGATAATAGATGGCAAAAAAACTCAACATCAAATTTCAAGGCCATTCAAATAGTGCAAGATGGCTTCATTTGGATGATACACGGCCGTAACAACGATAATAGATGGCAACAAAACTCAACAACAAATTTCAAGGCCATTCAAATAGTGCAAGATGGCTTCATTTGGATGAAACATGGCCATAACAACTATAATAGATGGCAACAAAAACTCAACATCAAATTTCAAGGCCATTGAATAAGAGCAAGATGCCTTTATTTGGATGAAACATGGCCGTAACAACGATAATAGATGGCAACAAAATTCAACATCAAATTTCAAGGCCATTCAAATAGTGCAAGATGGCTTCATTTGGATGAAACATGGCCGTTACAACGATAATAGATGGCAAAAAAACTCAACATCAAATTTTAAGTACATGCAAATAGTGCAATATGGCTTCATTTGGATGAAACATGGCCGTAACAACGATAATAGATGGCAAAAAACTCAACATCAAATTTCAAGGCCATTCAAATAGTGCAATATGGCTTCATTTGGATGAAACATGGCCGTAACAACGATAATAAATGGCAACAAAATTCAACATCAAATTTCAAGGCCATTCAAATAGTGCAATATGACTTCATTTGGATATAACATGGCCGTAACAACGATAATAGATGGCAAAAAACTCAACATCAAATTTCAAGGCCATTCAAATAGTGCAAGATGGCTTCATTTGGATGAAACATGGCCGTAACAACGATAATAGATGGCAACAAAACTCAACATCAAATTTCAAGGCCATTCAAATAGTGCAAGATGGCTTCATTTGGATATAACATGGCCGTAACAACGATAATAGATGGCAAAAAACTCAACATCAAATTTCAAGGCCATTCAAATAGTACAATATGGCTTCATTTGGATAAAACATGGCCGTAACAACGATAATAGATGGCAACAAAACTCAACATCAAATTTCAAGGCCATTCAAATAGTGCAAGATGGCTTCATTTGGATGAAACATGGCCGTAACAACGATAATAGATGGCAACAAAACTCAACATCAAATTTCAAGGCCATAGAAATAGTGCAAAATGGCTTCATTTGGATAAAACATGGCCGTAACAACGATAATAAATGGCAACAAAATTCAACATCAAATTTCAAGGCCATTCAAATAGTACAACATGGCTTCATTTGGATGAAACATGGCCGTAACAACGATAATAGATGGCAACAAAATTCAACATCAAATTTCAAGGCCATTCAAATAGTACAATATGGCTTCATTTGGATGAAACATGGCCGTAACAACGATAATAGATGGCAACAAAATTCAACATCAAATTTCAAGGCCATTCAAATAGTGCAAGATGGCTTCATTTGGATGAAACATGGCCGTAACAACGATAATAGATGGCAAAAAAACTCAACATCAAATTTCAAGGCCATTGAATTAGTGCAAGATGGCTTCATTTGGATGAAACATGGCCGTAACAACGATAATAGATGGCAAAAAAACTCAACATCAAATTTCAAGGCCATTGAATTAGTGCAAGATGGCTTCATTTGGATGAAACATGGCCGTAACAACGATAATAGATGGCAAAAAAACTCAACATCAAATTTCAAGGCCATTGAATTAGTGCAAGATGGCTTCATTTGGATGAAACATGGCCGTAACAACGATAATAGATGGCAACAAAATTCAACATCAAATTTCAAGGCCAATGAATTAGTGCAAGATGCCTTTATTTGTATGAAACATGGCCGTAACAACGATAATAGATGGCAACAAAATTCAACATCAAATTTCAAGGCCATTCAAATAGTACAACATGGCTTCATTTGGATGAAACATGGCCATAACAACGATAATAGATGGCAACAAAACTCAACATCAAATTTCAAGGCCATAGAAATAGTGCAAAATGGCTTCATTTGGATAAAACATGGCCGCAACAACGATAATAGATGGCAACAAAATTCAACATCAAATTTCAAGGCCATTCAAATAGTACAACATGGCTTCATTTGGATGAAACATGGCCGTAACAACGATAATAGATGGCAACAAAATTCAACATCAAATTTCAAGGCCATTCAAATAGTACAATATGGCTTCATTTGGATGAAACATGGCCGTAACAACGATAATAGATGGCAACAAAACTCAACATCAAATTTCAAGGCCATTCAAATAGTGCAAGATGGCTTCATTTGGATGAAACATGGCCGTAACAACCATAATAGATGGCAAAAAAACTCAACATCAAATTTCAAGGCCATTGAATTAGTGCAAGATGGCTTCATTTGGATGAAACATGGCCGTAACAACGATAATAGATGGCAACAAAATTCAACATCAAATTTCAAGGCCAATGAATTAGTGCAAGATGCCTTTATTTGTATGAAACATGGCCGTAACAACGATAATAGATGGCAACAAAATTCAACATCAAATTTCAAGGCCATTCAAATAGTGCAAGATGGCTTCATTTGGATGAAACATGGCCGTAACAACGATAATAGATGGCAAAAAACTCAACATCAAATTTCAAGGCCATTCAAATAATGCAATATGGCTTCATTTGGATGAAACATGGGTGTAACAACGATAATAGATGGCAACAAAATTCAACATCAAATTTCAAGACCATTCAAATAGTGCAAGATGGCTTCATGTGGATGAAACATGGCCGTAACAACGATAATAGATGGCAAAAAAACTCAACATCAAATTTCAAGGCCATTGAATTTTGGCAAGTTGCTTTTATTTGGATGAAACATGGCCGTAACAACGATAAAAGATGGCAAAAAAACTCAACATCAAATTTCAAGGCCATTCAAATAGTGCAATATGGCTTCATTTGGATGAAACATGGCCGTAACAACGATAATAGATGGCAACAAAATTCAACATCAAATTTCAAGGCCATTCAAATAGTGCAAGATGGCTTCATTTGGATGAAACATGGCCGTAACAACGATAATAGATGGCAACAAAATTCAACATCAAATTTCAAGGCCATTCAAATAGTGCAAGATGGCTTCATTTGGATGAAACATGGCCGTAACAACGATAATAGATGGCAACAAAATTCAACATCAAATTTCAAGGCCAATGAATTAGTACAAGATGCCTTCATTTGGATGTAACATGGCCGTAACAACGATAATAGATGGCAAAAAAACTCAATATCAAATTTCAAGGCCATTCAAATAGTGCAAGATGGCTTCATTTAAATGAAACATGGCCGTACAACGATAATAGATGGCAACAAAATTCAACATCAAATTTCAAGGCCATTCAAATAGTGCAAGATGGCTTCATTTGGATGAAACATGGCCGTAACAACGATAATAGATGGCAACAAAATTCAACATCAAATTTCAAGGCCAATGAATTAGTGCAAGATGCCTTCATTTGGATGTAACATGGCCGTAACAACGATAATAGATGGCAAAAAAACTCAATATCAAATTTCAAGGCCATTCAAATAGTGCAAGATGGCTTCATTTGGATGAAACATGGCCGTAACAACGATAATAGATGGCAACAAAATTCAACATCAAATTTCAAGGCCATTCAAATAGTGCAAGATGGCTTTATTTGGATGAAACATGGCCGTAACAACGATAATAGATGGCAACAAAATTCAACATCAAATTTCAAGGCCATTCAAATAGTGCAAGATGGCTTCATTTGGATGAAACATGGCCGTAACAACGATAATAGATGGCAACAAAATTCAACATCAAATTTCAAGGCCATTCAAATAGAGCAAGATGGCTTCATTTGGATGAAACATGGCCGTAACAACGATAATAGATGGCAACAAAACTCAACATCAAATTTTAAGTACATGCAAATAGTGCAAGATGGCTTCATTTGGATGAAACATGGCCGTAACAACGATAATAGATGGCAAAAAAACTCAACATCAAATTTCAAGGCCATTCAAATAGTGCAGGATGGCTTCATTTGGATGAAACATGGCCGTAACAACGATAATAGATGGCAACAAAATTCAACATCAAATTTCAAGGCCATTCAAATAGTGCAAAATTACTTTATTTGGATAAAACATGGCCGTAACAACGATAATAGATGGCAACAAAACTCAACATCAAATTTCAAGGCCATTCAAATAGTGCAAGATGGCTTCATTTGGATGAAACATGGCCGTAACAACGATAATAGATGGCAACAAAATTCAACATCAAATTTTAAGTACATGCAAATAGTGCAAGATGGCTTCATTTGGATGAAACATGGCCGTAACAACGATAATAGATGGCAACAAAATTCAACATCAAATTTCAAGGCCATTGAATTAGTGCAAGATGGCTTCATTTGGATGAAACATGGCCGTAACAACGATAATAGATGGCAACAAAATTCAACATCAAATTTCAAGGCCATTCAAATAGTGCAAGATGGCTTCATTTAAATGAAACATGGCCGTAACAACGATAATAGATGGCAACAAAACTCAACATCAAATTTTAAGTACATGCAAATAGTGCAAGATGGCTTCATTTGGATGAAACATGGCCGTAACAACGATAATAGATGGCAAAAAAACTCAACATCAAATTTCAAGGCCATTCAAATAGTGCAGGATGGCTTCATTTGGATGAAACATGGCCGTAACAACGATAATAGATGGCAACAAAATTCAACATCAAATTTCAAGGCCATTCAAATAGTGCAAAATGACTTCATTTGAATAAAACATGGCCGTAACAACGATAATAGATGGCAACAAAACTCAACATCAAATTTCAAGGCCATTCAAATAGTGCAAGATGGCTTCATTTGGATGAAACATGGCCGTAACAACGATAATAGATGGCAACAAAATTCAACATCAAATTTCAAGGCCATTCAAATAGTGCAAGATGGCTTCATTTGGATGAAACATGGCCGTAACAACGATAATAGATGGCAACAAAATTCAACATCAAATTTCAAGGCCAATGAATTAGTGCAAGATGCCTTCATTTGGATGTAACATGGCCGTAACAACGATAATAGATGGCAAAAAAACTCAATATCAAATTTCAAGGCCATTCAAATAGTGCAAGATGGCTTCATTTGGATGAAACATGGCCGTAACAACGATAATAGATGGCAACAAAATTCAACATCAAATTTCAAGGCCATTCAAATAGTGCAAGATGGCTTCATTTAAATGAAACATGGCCGTAACAACGATAATAGATGGCAACAAAATTATACATCAAATTTCAAGGCCATTCAAATAGTGCAAGATGGCTTCATTTGGATGAAACATGGCCGTAACAACGATAATAGATGGCAACAAAATTCAACATCAAATTTCAAGGCCAATGAATTAGTGCAAGATGCCTTCATTTGGATGTAACATGGCCGTAACAACGATAATAGATGGCAAAAAAACTCAATATCAAATTTCAAGGCCATTCAAATAGTGCAAGATGGCTTCATTTGGATGAAACATGGCCGTAACAACGATAATAGATGGCAACAAAATTCAACATCAAATTTCAAGGCCATTCAAATAGTGCAAGATGGCTTTATTTGGATGAAACATGGCCGTAACAACGATAATAGATGGCAAAAAAACTCAACATCAAATTTCAAGGCCATTCAAATAGTGCAAGATGGCTTCATTTGGATGAAACATGGCCGTAACAACGATAATAGATGGCAACAAAATTCAACATCAAATTTTAAGTACATGCAAATAGTGCAAGATGGCTTCATTTGGATGAAACATGGCCGTAACAACGATAATAGATGGCAACAAAATTCAACATCAAATTTCAAGGCCATTGAATTAGTGCAAGATGGCTTCATTTGGATGAAACATGGCCGTAACAACGATAATAGATGGCAAAAAAACTCAACATCAAATTTCAAGGCCATTCAAATAGTGCAATATGGCTTCATTTGGATGAAACATGGCCGTAACAACGATAATAGATGGCAACAAAATTCAACATCAAATTTCAAGGCCATTCAAATAGTGCAAGATGGCTTCATTTAAATGAAACATGGCCGTAACAACGATAATAGATGGCAAAAAAAAACCCAACATCAAATTTCAAGGCCATTCAAATAGTGCAAGATGGCTTCATTTGGATAAAACATGGCCGTAACAACGATAATAGATGGCAACAAAATTCAACATCAAATTTCAAGGCCATTGAATTAGTGCAAGATGGCTTCATTTGGATGAAACATGGCCATAACAACGATAATAGATGGCAAAAAAATTCAACATCAAATTTCAAGGCCATTCAAATAGTACAATATGGATTCATTTGGATGAAACATGGCCGTAACAACGATAATAGATGGCACAAAAACTCAACATCAAATTTCAAGTTCATTCAAATAGTGCAATATGGCTTCATTTGGATGAAACATGGCCGTAACAACGATAATAGATGGCAACAAAATTCAACATCAAATTTCAAGGCCATTCAAATAGTGCAAGATGGCTTCATTTGGATGAAACATGGCCGTAACAACGATAATAGATGGCAACAAAACTCAACATCAAATTTTAAGTACATGCAAATAGTGCAAGATGGCTTCATTTGGATGAAACATGGCCGTAACAACGATAATAGATGGCAAAAAAACTCAACATCAAATTTCAAGGCCATTCAAATAGTGCAAGATGGCTTCATTTGGATGAAACATGGCCGTAACAACGATAATAGATGGCAACAAAATTCAAAATCAAATTTCAAGGCCATTCAAATAGAGCAAGATGGCTTTATTTGGATGAAACATGGCCGTAACAACGATAATAGATGGCAAAAAAACTCAACATCAAATTTCAAGGCCATTCAAATAGTGCAAGATGGCTTCATTTGGATGAAACATGGCCGTAACAACGATAATAGATGGCAACAAAACTCAACATCAAATTTCAAGGCCATTCAAATAGTGCAATATGGCTTCATTTGGATGAAACATGGCCGTAACAACGATAATAGATGGCAACAAAATTCAACATCAAATTTCAAGGCCATTCAAATAGTGCAAGATGGCTTCATTTAAATGAAACATGGCCGTAACAACGATAATAGATGGCAACAAAAAACCCAACATCAAATTTCAAGGCCATTCAAATAGTGCAAGATGGCTTCATTTAGATAAAACATGGCCGTAACAACGATAATAGATGGCAACAAAATTCAACATCAAATTTCAAGGCCATTCAAATAGTGCAAGATGGCTTCATTTGGATGAAGCATGGCCGTAACAACGATAATAGATGGCAACAAAATTCAACATCAAATTTCAAGGCCATTCAAATAGTACAATATGGATTCATTTGGATGAAACATGGCCGTAACAACGATAATAGATGGCAAAAAACTCAACATCAAATTTCAAGTTCATTCAAATAGTGCAATATGGCTTCATTTGGATGAAACATGGCCGTAACAACGATAATAGATGGCAACAAAATTCAACATCAAATTTCAAGGCCATTCAAATAGTGCAAGATGGCTTCATTTGGATAAAACATGGCCGTAACAACGATAATAGATGGCAAAAAAACTCAACATCAAATTTCAAGTACATGCAAATAGTGCAAGATGGCTTCATTTGGATGAAACACGGCCGTAACAACGATTATAGATGGCAAAAAAAACTCAACATCAAATTTCAAGGCCATTCAAATAGTGCAATATGGCTTCATTTGGATGAAACATGGCCGTAACAACGATAATAGATGGCAACAAAATTCAACATCAAATTTCAAGGCCATTCAAATAGTGCAATATGACTTCATTTGGATAAAACATGGCCGTAACAACGATAATAGATGGCAACAAAACTCAACATCAAATTTCAAGGCCATTCAAATAGTGCAAGATGGCTTCATTTGGATGAAACATGGCCGTAACAACGATAATAGATGGCAACAAAACTCAACATCAAATTTCAAGGCCATTCAAATAGTGCAAGATGGCTTCATTTGGATGAAACATGGCCGTAACAACGATAATAGATGGCAAAAAAAAACTCAACATGAAATTTCAAGGCCATTGAATTAGTGCAAGATGGCTTCATTTGGATGAAACATGGCCGTAACAACGATAATAGATGGCAACAAAACTCAACATCAAATTTCAAGGCCATTCAAATAGTGCAAGATGGCTTCATTTGGATGAAACATGGCCGTAACAACGATAATAGATGGCAAAAAAACTCAACATCAAATTTCAAGGCCATTGAATTAGTGCAAGATTCCTTTATTTGGATGTAACATGGCCGTAACAACGATAATTTTTTTTTTTCTTTGGCACAACAACCACTGTCGGTCAAGGGCCTGCCAAGTACCCACTAGTGAAGTGAGCTTGGCTTTCAGTGACTTATTGTTACCATAGCAGGATAGTCAGTCCTACGTTTGACAGCACGGTCTATTTGGGGCTTGAACTCAAGACGGAAATGTTTTAAGTACGTTAACAACGATAATAGATGGCAAAAAAACTCAATATCAAATTTCAAGGCCATTCAAATAGTGCAAGATGGCTTCATTTGGATGAAACATGGCCGTAACAACGATAATAGATGGCAACAAAATTCAACATCAAATTTCAAGGCCATTCAAATAGTGCAAGATGGCTTCATTTGGATGAAACACGGCCGTAACAACGATAATAGATGGCAACAAAACTCAACATCAAATTTCAAGGCCATTCAAATAGTGCAAGATGGCTTCATTTGGATGAAACATGGCCGTAACAACGATAATAGATGGCAACAAAACTCAACATCAAATTTCAACGCCATTAAAATAGTGCAAGATGGCTTCATTTGGATGAAACATGGCCGTAACAACGATAATAGATGGCAACAAAACTCAACATCAAATTTCAAGGCCATTCAAATAGAGCAAGATGCCTTTAGTTGGATGAAACATAGCCGTAACAACGATAATAGATGGCAACAAAATTCAACATCAAATTTCAAGGCCATTCAAATAGTGCAAGATGGCTTCATTTGGATGAAACATGGCCGTAACAACGATAATAGATGGCAACAAAACTCAACATCAAATTTCAAGGCCATTGAATTAGAGCAAGATGCCTTTATTTGGATGAAACATGGCCGTAACAACGATAATAGATGGCAACAAAATTCAACATCAAATTTCAAGGCCAATGAATTAGTGCAAGATGCCTTTAATTGGATGTAACATGGCCGTAACAACGATAATAGATGGCAACAAAATTCAACATCAAATTTCAAGGCCATTCAAATAGTGCAATATGGCTTCATTTAGATGAAACATGGCCGTAACAACGATAATAGATGGCAACAAAATTCAACATCAAATTTCAAGGCCATTCAAATAGTGCAAGATGGCTTCATTTGGATGAAACATGGCCGTAACAACGATAATAGATGGCAACAAAACTCAACATCAAATTTTAAGTACATGCAAATAGTGCAAGATGGCTTCATTTGGATGAAACATGGCCGTAACAACGATAATAGATGGCAAAAAAACTCAACATCAAATTTCAAGGCCATTCAAATAGTGCAATATGGCTTCATTTGGATGAAACATGGCCGTAACAACGATAATAGATGGCAACAAAATTCAACATCAAATTTCAAGGCCATTCAAATAGTGCAACATGGCTTCATTTGGATATAACATGGCCGTAACAACGATAATAGATGGCAACAAAACTCAACATCAAATTTTAAGTACATGCAAATAGTGCAATATGGCTTCATTTGGATGAAACATGGCCGTAACAACGATAATAGATGGCAAAAAAACTAAACATCAAATTTCAAGGCCATTCAAATAGTGCAAGATGGCTTCATTTGGATGAAACATGGCCGTAACAACGATAATAGATGGCAACAAAATTCAACATCAAATTTCAAGGCCATTCAAATAGTGCAATATGGCTTCATTTGGATGGAACATGGCCGTAACAACGATAATAGATGGCAACAAAATTCAACATCAAATTTCAAGGCCATTGAATTAGTGCAAGATGGCTTCATTTGGATGAAACATGGCCGTAACAACGATAATAGATGGCAACAAAACTCAACATCAAATTTCAAGGCCATGCAAATAGTGCAAGATGGCTTCATTTGGATGAAACATGGCCGTAACAACGATAATAGATGGCAACAAAATTCAACATCAAATTTCAAGGCCATTCAAATAGTGCAAGATGGCTTCATTTGGATAAAACATGGCCGTAACAACGATAATAGATGGCAACAAAATTCAACATCAAATTTTAAGTACATGCAAATAGTGCAAGATGGCTTCATTTGGATGAAACATGGCCGTAACAACGATAATAGATGGCAACAAAACTCAACATCAAATTTT
>NW_026054539.1:0-80078 GCF_943734685.1 Anopheles coluzzii | reverse complement strand
AATAGATGGCAACAAAACTCAACATCAAATTTTAAGTACATGCAAATAGTGCAATATGGCTTCATTTGGATGAAACATGGCCGTAACAACGATAATAGATGGCAACAAAATTCAACATCAAATTTCAAGGCCATTCAAATAGTGCATTATGGCTTCATTTGGATGAAACATGGCCGTAACAACGATAATAGATGGCAACAAAACTCAACATTAAATTTCAAGGCCATTGAAATAGTGCAAGATACCTTTATTTGGATGTTACATGACCGTAACAACGATAATTTTTTTTTCTTTGGCACAACAACCACTGTCGGTCAAGGGCCTGCCAAGTACCCACTAGTGAAGTGAGCTTGGCATTCAGTGACTTATTGTTACCATAGCAGGATAGTCATTCCTACGTATCGGAGCAAGGTCTATTTGGGGCTTGAACCCATGACGGGCATGTTGTTAAGTACGTTAACAACGATAATAGATGGCAACAAAATTCAACATCAAATTTCAAGGCCATTGAAATAGTGCAAGATGGCTTCATTTGAATGAAACATGGCCGTAACAACGATAATAGATGGCAACAAAACTCAACATCAAATTTTAAGTACATGCAAATAGTGCAATATGGCTTCATTTGGATGAAACATGGCCGTAACAACGATAATAGATGGCAACAAAATTCAACATCAAATTTCAAGGCCATTCAAATAGTGCATTATGGCTTCATTTGGATGAAACATGGCCGTAACAACGATAATAGATGGCAACAAAACTCAACATCAAATTTTAAGTACATGCAAATAGTGCAATATGGCTTCATTTGGATGAAACATGGCCGTAACAACGATAATAGATGGCAACAAAATTCAACATCAAATTTCAAGGCCATTCAATTAGTGCAAGATGCCTTTATTTGGATGAAACATGGCCGTAACAACGATAATAGATGGCAACAAAATTCAACATCAAATTTCAAGGCCAATGAATTAGTGCAAGATGGCTTCATTTGGATGAAACATGGCCGTAGCAACGATAATAGATGGCAACAAAATTCAACATCAAATTTCAAGGCCAATGAATTAGTGCAAGATGCCTTTATTAGGATGTAACATGGCCGTAACAACGATAATAGATGGCAAAAAAACTCAACATCAAATTTCAAGGCCATTCAAATAGTGCAATATGGCTTCATTTGGATGAAACATGGCCGTAACAACAATAATAGATGGCAACAAAATTCAACATCAAATTTCAAGGCCATTCAAATAGTGCAAGATGGCTTCATTTGGATGAAACACGACCGTAACAACGATAACAGATGGCAACAAAATTCAACATCAAATTTCAAGGCCATTCAAATAGTGCAAAATGGCTTCATTTGGATGAAACATGGCCGTAACAACGTTAATAGATGGCAAAAAAAACTCAACATCAAATTTCAAGGCCATTCAAATAGTGCAAGATGGCTTCATTTGGATGAAACACGGCCGTAACAACGATAATAGATGGCAACAAAACTCAACATCAAAATTTCAAGGCCATTCAAATAGTGCAAGATGGCTTCATTTGGATGAAACATGGCCGTAACAACGATAATAGATGGCAACAAAACTCAACATCAAATTTCAAGGCCATTCAAATAGTGCAAGATGGCTTCATTTGGATGAAACATGGCCGTAACAACGATAATAGATGGCAACAAAATTCAACATCAAATTTCAAGGCCATTGAATTAGTGCAATATGGCTTCATTTGGATGAAACATGGCCGTAACAACGATAATAGATGGCAACACAATTCAACATCAAATTTCAAGGCCATTCAAATAGTGCAAGATGGCTTCATTTGGATGAAACATGGCCGTAACAACGATAATAGATGGCAAAAACACTCAACATCAAATTTTAAGTACATGCAAATAGTGCAATATGGCTTCATTTGGATGAAACATGGCCGTAACAACGATAATAGATGGCAACAAAATTCAACATTAAATTTCAAGGCCATTCAAATAGTGCATTATGGCTTCATTTGGATGAAACATGGCCGTAACAACGATAATAGATGGCAACAAACTCAACATCAAATTTAAGTACATGCAAATAGTGCAAGAGGCTTCATTTGGATGAAACATGGCCGTAACAACGATAATAGATGGCAAAAAAAACTCAACATCAAATTTCAAGGCCATTCAAATAGTGCAATATGGCTTCATTTGGATGAAACATGGCCGTAACAACGATAATAGATGGCAACAAAATTCAACATCAAATTTCAAGGCCATTCAAATAGTGCAAGATGGCTTCATTTGGATGAAACACGGCCGTAACAACGATAATAGATGGCAACAAAACTCAACATCAAATTTCAAGGCCATTCAAATAGTGCATTATGGCTTCATTTGGATGAAACATGGCCGTAACAACGATAAGTAGATGGCAACAAAACTCAACATCAAATTCAAGGCCATTCAAATAGTGCAAGATGGCTTCATTTGGATGAAACATGGCCGTAACAACGATAATAGATGGCAACAAAACTCAACATCAAATTTCAAGGCCATTCAAATAGTGCAATATGGCTTCATTTGGATGAAACATGGCCGTATCAACGATAATAGATGGCAACAAAAATTCAACATTAAATTTCAAGGCATTCAAATAGTGCATTATGGCTTCATTTGGATGAAACATGGCCGTAACAACGATAATAGATGGCAACAAAACTCAACATCAAATTTTAAGTACATGCAAAAAGTGCAAGATGGCTTCATTGGATGAAACATGGCCGTAACAACGATAATAGATGGCAAAAAAAACTCAACATCAAATTTCAAGGCCATTCAAATAATGCAATATGCCTTCATTTGGATGAAAACATGGGCCGTAACAACGATAATAGATGGCAACAAAATTCAACATCAAATTTCAAGGCCATTCAAATAGTGCAAGATGGCTTCATTTGGATGAAACACGGCCGTAACAACGATAATAGATGGCAACTAAACTCAACATCAAATTTCGAAGGCCATTCAAATAGTGCAAGATGGCTTCATTTGGATGAAACATGGCCGTAACAACGATAATAGATGGCAACAAAACTCAACATCAAATTTCAAGGCATTCAAATAGTGCAAATGGCTTCATTTGGATGAAACATGGCCGTAACAACGATAATAGATGGCAACAAATTCAACATCAAATTTCAAGGCCATTGAATTAGTGCAAGATGGCTTCATTTGGATGAAACATGGCCGTAACAACGATAATAGATGGCAACAAAATTCAACATCAAATTTCAAGGCCATTCAAATAGTGCAAGATGGCTTCATTTGGATGAAACATGGCCGTAACAACGATAATAGATGGCAAAAACACTCAACATCAAATTTTAAGTACATGCATATAGTGCAATATGGCTTCATTTGGATGAAACATGGCCGTAACAACGATAATAGATGGCAACAAAATTCAACATTAAATTTCAAGGCCATTCAAATAGTGCATTATGGCTTCATTTGGATGAAACATGGCCGTAACAACGATAATAGATGGCAACAAAACTCAACATCAATTTTTAAGTACATGCAAATAGTGCAAGATGGCTTCATTTGGATGAAACATGGCCGTAACAACGATAATAGATGGCAAAAAAACTCAACATCAAATTTCAAGGCCATTCAAATAGTGCAAGATGGCTTCATTTGGATGAAACATGGCCGTAACAACGATAATAGATGCAACAAAAATTCAACATCAAATTTCAAGGCCATTCAAATAGTGCAATATGGCTTCATTTGGATGAAACATGGCCGTAACAACGATAATAGATGGCAACAAAATTCAACATCAATTTCAAGGCCATTCAAAAAGTGCATTATGGCTTCATTTGGATGAAACATGGCCGTAACAACGATAATAGATGGCAACAAAACTCAACATCAAATTTTAAGTACATGCAAATAGTGCAATATGGCTTCATTTGGATGAAACATGGCCATAACAACGATAATAGATGGCAACAAAACTCAACATCAATTTCAAGGCCATTCAAATAGTGCAATATGGCTTCATTTGGATGAAACATGGCCGTAACAACGATAATAGATGGCAACAAAATTCAACATCAAATTTCAAGGCCATTCAAATAGTGCAATATGGCTTCATTTGGATGAAACATGGCCGTAACAACGATAATAGATGGCAAAAACACTCAACATCAAATTTTAAGTACATGCAAATAGTGCAATATGGCTTCATTTGGATGAAACATGGCCGTAACAACGATAATAGATGGCAACAAAATTCAACATCAAATTTCAAGGCCATTCAAATAGTGCAAGATGGCTTCATTTGGATGAAACATGGCCGTAACAACGATAATAGATGGCAACAAAATTCAACATCAAATTTCAAGGCCATTCAAATAGTGCAAGATGGCTTCATTTGGATGAAACATGGCCGTAACAACGATAATAGATGGCAACAAAATTCAACATTAAATTTCAAGGCCATTCAAATAGTGCAATATGGCTTCATTTGGATGAAACATGGCCGTAACAACGATAATAGATGGCAACAAAATTCAACATCAAATTTCAAGGCCATTCAAATAGTGCAATATGGCTTCATTTGGATGAAACATGGCCGTAACAACGATAATAGATGGCAACAAAATTCAACATCAAATTTCAAGGCCATTCAAATAGTGCAAGATGGCTTCATTTGGATGAAACATGGCCGTAACAACGATAATAGATGGCAAAAACACTCAACATCAAATTTTAAGTACATGCAAATAGTGCAATATGGCTTCATTTGGATGAAACATGGCCGTAACAACGATAATAGATGGCAACAAAATTCAACATCAAATTTCAAGGCCATTCAAATAGTGCAAAATGGCTTCATTTGGATGAAACATGGCCGTAACAACGATAATAGATGGCAACAAAATTCAACATCAAATTTCAAGGCCATTCAAATAGTGCAATATGGCTTCATTTGGATGAAACATGGCCGTAACAACGATAATAGATGGCAACAAAATTCAACATCAAATTTCAAGGCCATTCAAATAGTGCAATATGGCTTCATTTGGATGAAACATGGCCGTAACAACGATAATAGATGGCAACAAAATTCAACATTAAATTTCAAGGCCATTCAAATAGTGCAATATGGCTTCATTTGGATGAAACATGGCCGTAACAACGATAATAGATGGCAACAAAATTCAACATCAAATTTCAAGGCCATTCAAATAGTGCAATATGGCTTCATTTGGATGAAACATGGCCGTAACAACGATAATAGATGGCAACAAAATTCAACATCAAATTTCAAGGCCATTCAAATAGTGCAAGATGGCTTCATTTGGATGAAACATGGCCGTAACAACGATAATAGATGGCAAAAACACTCAACATCAAATTTTAAGTACATGCAAATAGTGCAATATGGCTTCATTTGGATGAAACATGGCCGTAACAACGATAATAGATGGCAACAAAATTCAACATCAAATTTCAAGGCCATTCAAATAGTGCAATATGGCTTCATTTGGATGAAACATGGCCGTAACAACGATAATAGATGGCAACAAAACTCAACATCAAATTTTAAGTACATGCAAATAGTGCAATATGGCTTCATTTGGATGAAACATGGCCGTAACAACGATAATAGATGGCAAAAACACTCAACATCAAATTTTAAGTACATGCAAATAGTGCAATATGGCTTCATTTGGATGAAACATGGCCATAACAACGATAATAGATGGCAACAAAACTCAACATCAAATTTTAAGTACATGCAAATAGTGAAATATGGCTTCATTTGGATGAAACATGGCCGTAACAACGATAATAGATGGCAACAAAATTCAACATCAAATTTCAAGGCCATTCAAATAGTGCAATATGGCTTCATTTGGATGAAACATGGCCGTAACAACGATAATAGATGGCAACAAAATTCAACATTAAATTTCAAGGCCATTCAAATAGTGCAATATGGCTTCATTTGGATGAAACATGGCCGTAACAACGATAATAGATGGCAACAAAATTCAACATCAAATTTCAAGGCCATTCAAATAGTGCAATATGGCTTCATTTGGATGAAACATGGCCGTAACAACGATAATAGATGGCAACAAAACTCAACATCAATTTTTAAGTACATGCAAATAGTGCAATATGGCTTCATTTGGATGAAACATGGCCGTAACAACGATAATAGATGGCAAAAAAAACTCAACATCAAATTTCAAGGCCATTCAAATAGTGTAATATGGCTTCATTTGGATGAAACATGGCCGTAACAACGATAATAGATGGCAACAAAATTCAACATCAAATTTCAAGGCCATTCAAATAGTGCAAGATGGCTTCATTTGGATGAAACACGGCCGTAACAACGATAATAGATGGCAACAAAATTCAACATTAAATTTCAAGGCCATTCAAATAGTGCATTATGGCTTCATTTGGATGAAACATGGCCGTAACAACGATAATAGATGGCAACAAAACTCAACATCAAATTTCAAGGCCATTCAAATAGTGCAAGATGGCTTCATTTGGATGAAACATGGCCGTAACAACGATAATAGATGGCAAAAACACTCAACATCAAATTTTAAGTACATGCAAATAGTGCAATATGGCTTCATTTGGATGAAACATGGCCGTAACAACGATAATAGATGGCAACAAAATTCAACATTAAATTTCAAGGCCATTCAAATAGTGCAATATGGCTTCATTTGGATGAAACATAGCCGTAACAACGATAATAGATGGCAACAAAATTCAACATTAAATTCCAAGGCCATTCAAATAGTGCATTATGGCTTCATTTGGATGAAACATGGCCGTAACAACGATAATAGATGGCAACAAAACTCAACATCAGTTTTTAAGAACATGCAAATAGTGCAATATGGCTTCATTTGGATGAAACATGGCCGTAACAACGATAATAGATGGCAAAAAAACTCAACATCAAATTTCAAGGCCATTCAAATAGTGCAATATGGCTTCATTTGGATGAAACATGGCCGTAACAACGATAATAGATGGCAACAAAATTCAACATCAAATTTCAAGGCCATTCAAATAGTGCAATATGGCTTCATTTGGATGAAATATGGCCGTAACAACGATAATAGATGGCAACAAAATTCAACATCAAATTTCAAGGCCATTCAAATAGTGCAATATGGCTTCATTTGGATGAAACATGGCCGTAACAACGATAATAGATGGCAACAAAATTCAACATCAAATTTCAAGGCCATTCAAATAGTGCAATATGGCTTCATTTGGATGAAACATGGCCGTAACAACGATAATAGATGGCAACAAAATTCAACATCAAATTTCAAGGCCATTCAATTAGTGCAAGATGGCTTCATTTGGATGAAACATGGCCGTAACAACGATAATAGATGGCAACAAAATTCAACATCAAATTTCAAGGCCATTCAATTAGTGCAATATGGCTTCATTTGGATGAAACATGGCCGTAACAACGATAATAGATGGCAACAAAATTCAACATCAAATTTCAAGGCCATTCAAATAGTGCAATATGGCTTCATTTGGATGAAACATGGCCGTAACAACGATAATAGATGGCAAAAACACTCAACATAAAATTTTAAGTACATGCAAATAGTGCAATATGGCTTCATTTGGATGAAACATGGCCGTAACAACGATAATAGATGGCAACAAAATTCAACATTAAATTTCAAGGCCATTCAAATAGTGCAAGATGGCTTCATTTGGATGAAACATGGCCGTAACAACGATAATAGATGGCAACAAAACTCAACATCAAATTTTAAGTACATGCAAATAGTGCAAGATGGCTTCATTTGGATGAAACATGGCCGTAACAACGATAATAGATGGCAAAAAAACTCAACATCAAATTTCAAGGCCATTCAATTAGTGCAATATGGCTTCATTTGGATGAAACATGGCCGTAACAACGATAATAGATGGCAACAAAATTCAACATCAAATTTCAAGGATATTCAAATAGTGCAATATGGCTTCATTTGGATGAAACATGGCCGTAACAACGATAATAGATGGCAACAAAATTCAACATCAAATTTCAAGGCCATTCAAATAGTGCATTATGGCTTCATTTGGATGAAACATGGCCGTAACAACGATAATAGATGGCAACAAAACTCAACATCAAATTTTAAGAACATGCAAATAGTGCAATATGGCTTAATTTGGATGAAACATGGCCGTAACAACGATAATAGATGGCAACAAAACTCAACATCAAATTTCAAGGCCATTCAAATAGTGCAATATGGCTTCATTTGGATGAAACATGGCCGTAACAACGATAATAGATGGCAACAAAATTCAACATCAAATTTCAAGGCCATTCAAATAGTGCATTATGGCTTCATTTGGATGAAACATGGCCATAACAACGATAATAGATGGCAACAAAATTCAACATCAAATTTCAAGGCCATTCAAATAGTGCAAGATGGCTTCATTTGGATGAAACATGGCCGTAACAACGATAATAGATGGCAAAAAAACTCAACATCAAATTTTAAGTACATGCAAATAGTGCAATATGGCTTCATTTGGATGAAACATGGCCGTAACAACGATAATAGATGGCAACAAAATTCAACATCAAATTTCAAGGACATTCAAATAGTGCAATATGGCTTCATTTGGATGAAACATGGCCGTAACAACGATAATAGATGGCAACAAAATTCAACATCAAATTTCAAGGCCATTCAAATAGTGCATTATGGCTTCATTTGGATGAAACATGGCCGTAACAACGATAATAGATGGCAACAAAACTCAACATCAAATTTTAAGTACATGCAAATAGTGCAATATGGCTTCATTTGGATGAAACATGGCCGTAACAACGATAATAGATGGCAACAAAACTCAACATCAAATTTCAAGGCCATTCAAATAGTGCAATATGGCTTCATTTGGGTGAAACATGGCCGTAACAACGATAATAGATGGCAACAAAATTCAACATCAAATTTCAAGGCCATTCAAATAGTGCATTATGGCTTCATTTGGATGAAACATGGCCATAACAACGATAATAGATGGCAACAAAATTCAACATTAAATTTCAAGGCCATTCAAATAGTGCAAGATGGCTTCATTTGGATGAAACATGGCCGTAACAACGATAATAGATGGCAAAAACACTCAACATCAAATTTCAAGGCCATTCAAATAGTGCAAGATGGCTTCATTTGGATGAAACATGGCCGTAACAACGATAATAGATGGCAACAAAATTCAACATCAAATTTCAACGACATTCAAATAGTGCAATATGGCTTCATTTGGATGAAACATGGCCGTAACAACGATAATAGATGGCAACAAAATTCAACATCAAATTTCAAGGCCATTCAAATAGTGCATTATGGCTTCATTTGGATGAAACATGGCCGTAACAACGATAATAGATGGCAACAAAACTCAACATCAAATTTTAAGTACATGCAAATAGTGCAATATGGCTTCATTTGGATGAAACATGGCCGTAACAACGATAATAGATGGCAACAAAATGCAACATCAAATTTCAAGGACATTCAAATAGTGCAATATGGCTTCATTTGGATGAAACATGGCCGTAACAACGATAATAGATGGCAACAAAACTCAACATCAAATTTCAAGGCCATTCAAATAGTGCAAGATGGCTTCATTTGGATGAAACATGGCCGTAACAACGATAATAGATGGCAACAAAATTCAACATCAAATTTCAAGGACATTCAAATAGTGCAAGATGGCTTCATTTGGATGAAACATGGCCGTAACAACGATAATAGATGGCAACAAAATTCAACATCAAATTTCAAGGCCATTCAAATAGTGCAATATGGCTTCATTTGGATGAAACATGGCCGTAACAACGATAATAGATGGCAACAAAATTCAACATCAAATTTCAAGGCCATTCAAATAGTGCATTATGGCTTCATTTGGATGAAACATGGCCGTAACAACGATAATAGATGGCAACAAAACTCAACATCAAATTTTAAGTACATGCAAATAGTGCAATATGGCTTCATTTGGATGAAACATGGCCGTAACAACGATAATAGATGGCAACAAAACTCAACATCAAATTTCAAGGCCATTCAAATAGTGCATTATGGCTTCATTTGGATGAAACATGGCCGTAACAACGATAATAGATGGCAACAAAACTCAACATCAAATTTTAAGTACATGCAAATAGTGCAATATGGCTTCATTTGGATGAAACATGGCCGTAACAACGATAATAGATGGCAACAAAACTCAACATCAAATTTCAAGGCCATTCAAATAGTGCATTATGGCTTCATTTGGATGAAACATGGCCATAACAACGATAATAGATGGCAACAAAATTCAACATCAAATTTCAAGGCCATTCAAATAGTGCATTATGGCTTCATTTGGATGAAACATGGCCGTAACAACGATAATAGATGGCAACAAAACTCAACATCAAATTTTAAGTACATGCAAATAGTGCAATATGGCTTCATTTGGATGAAACATGGCCGTAACAACGATAATAGATGGCAACAAAACTCAACATCAAATTTCAAGGACATTCAAATAGTGCAATATGGCTTCATTTGGATGAAACATGGCCGTAACAACGATAATAGATGGCAACAAAATTCAACATCAAATTTCAAGGCCATTCAAATAGTGCAATATGGCTTCATTTGGATGAAACATGGCCGTAACAACGATAATAGATGGCAACAAAACTCAACATCAAATTTTAAGTACATGCAAATAGTGCAATATGGCTTCATTTGGATGAAACATGGCCGTAACAACGATAATAGATGGCAACAAAACTCAACATCAAATTTTAAGTACATGCAAATAGTGCAATATGGCTTCATTTGGATGAAACATGGCCGTAACAACGATAATAGATGGCAACAAAACTCAACATCAAATTTCAAGGCCATTCAAATAGTGCAATATGGCTTCATTTGGGTGAAACATGGCCGTAACAACGATAATAGATGGCAACAAAATTCAACATCAAATTTCAAGGCCATTCAAATAGTGCAAGATGGCTTCATTTGGATGAAACATGGCCGTAACAACGATAATAGATGGCAACAAAATTCAACATCAAATTTCAAGGCCATTCAAATAGTGCAAGATGGCTTCATTTGGATGAAACATGGCCGTAACAACGATAATAGATGGCAAAAACACTCAACATCAAATTTTAAGTACATGCAAATAGTGCAATATGGCTTCATTTGGATGAAACATGGCCGTAACAACGATAATAGATGGCAACAAAATTCAACATTAAATTTCAAGGCCATTCAAATAGTGCATTATGGCTTCATTTGGATGAAACATGGCCGTAACAACGATAATAGATGGCAACAAAATTCAACATCAAATTTCAAGGCCATTCAAATAGTGCAAGATGGCTTCATTTGGATGAAACACGGCCGTAACAACGATAATAGATGGCAACAAAACTCAACATCAAATTTCAAGGCCATTCAAATAGTGCAAGATGGCTTCATTTGGATGAAACATGGCCGTAACAACGATAATAGATGGCAAAAAAACTCAACATCAAATTTTAAGTACATGCAAATAATGCATTATGGCTTCATTTGGATGAAACATGGCCGTAACAACGATAATAGATGGCAACAAAATTCAACATCAAATTTCAAGGCCATTCAAATAGTGCAAGATGGCTTCATTTGGATGAAACATGGCCGTAACAACGATAATAGATGGAAACAAAATTCAACATCAAATTTCAAGGCCATTCAAATAGTGCAAGATGGCTTCATTTGGATGAAACACGGCCGTAACAACGATGATAGATGGCAACAAAACTCAACATCAAATTTCAAGGCCATTCAAATAGTGCAAGATGGCTTCATTTGGATGAAACATGGCCGTAACAAAGATATTTTTTTCTTTTTTTCTTTGGCACAACAACCACAGTCGGTCAAGGGCCTGCCAAGTACCCACTAGTGAAGTGAGCTTGGCTTTCAGTGACTTATTGTTACCATAGCAGGATAGTCAGTCCTACGTATCGGAGCACGGTCTATTCGGGGCTTGAACCCATGACGGGCATGTTGTTAAGAACGTTAACAACCATAATAAATGGCAACAAAATTCAACATCAAATTTCAAGGCCATTCAAATAGTGCAAGATGGCTTCATTTGGATGAAACATGGCCGTAACAACGATAATAGATGGCAAAAAAACTCAACATCAAATTTTAAGTACATGCAAATAGTGCAATATGGCTTCATTTGGATGAAACATGGCCGTAACAACGATAATAGATGGCAAAAAAACTCAACATCAAATTTTAAGTACATGCAAATAGTGCAATATGGCTTCATTTGGATGAAACATGGCCGTAACAACGATAATAGATGGCAAAAAAAACTCAACATCAAATTTCAAGGCCATTCAAATAGTGCAATATGCCTTCATTTGGATGAAACATGGCCGTAACAACGATAATAGATGGCAACAAAACTCAACATCAAATTTCAAGGCCATTCAAATAGTGCAAGATGGCTTCATTTGGATGAAACATGGCCGTAACAACGATAATAGATGGCAAAAAAACTCAACATCAAATTTTAAGTACATGCAAATAGTGCAATATGGCTTCATTTGGATATAACATGGCCGTAACAAGGATAATAGATGACAACAAAACTCAACATCAAATTTCAAGGCCATTCAAATAGTGCAATATGGCTTCATTTGGATAAAACACGGCCGTAACAATGATAATAGATGGCAACAAAATTCAACATCAAATTTCCAGGTCATTCAAATAGTGCAAGATGGCTTCATTTGGATGAAACACGGCCGTAACAACGATAATAGATGGCAACAAAATTCAACATCAAATTTCAAGGTCATTCAAATAGTGCAAAATGGCTTCATTTGGATGAAACACGGCCGTAACAACGATAATAGATGGCAAAAAAACTCAACATCAAATTTCAAGGCCATTCAAATAGTGCAAGATGGCTTCATTTGGATGAAACACGGCCGTAACAACGATAATAGATGGCAACAAAACTCAACATCAAATTTCAAGGCCATTCAAATAGTGCAAGATGGCTTCATTTGTATGAAACATGGCCGTAACAACGATAATAGATGGCAAAAAAACTCAACATCAAATTTCAAGGCCATTGAATTAGTGCAAGATGCCTTTATTTGGATGAAACATGGCCGTAACAACGATAATAGATGGCAACAAAATTCAACATCAAATTTCAAGGCCATTCAAATAGTGCAAGATGGCTTCATTTGGATGAAACATGGCCGTAACAACGATAATAGATGGCAACAAAATTCAACATCAAATTTCAAGGCCAATATATTAGTGCAAGATGCCTTTATTTGGATGTAACATGGTCGTAACAACGATAATAGATGGCAACAAAATTCAACATCAAATTTCAAGGCCATTCAAATAGTGCAAGATGGCTTCATTTGGATGAAACACGGCCGTAACAACGATAATAGATGGCAACAAAATTCAACATCAAATTTCAAGGCCATTCAAATAGTGCAAGATGGCTTCATTTGGATGAAACATGGCCGTAACAACGATAATAGATGGCAAAAAAAACTCAACATCAAATTTCAAGGCCATTCAAATAGTGCAATATGGCTTCATTTGGATGAAACATGGCCGTAACAACGATAATAGATGGCAACAAAATTCAACATCAAATTTCAAGGCCATTCAAATAGTGCAAGATGGCTTCATTTGGATGAAACATGGCCGTAACAACGATAATAGATGGCAACAAAACTCAACATCAAATTTCAAGGCCATTCAAATAGTGCAAGATGGCTTCATTTGGATGAAACATGGCCGTAACAACGATAATTTTTTCTATTTTCTTTGGCACAACAACCACTGTCGGTCAAGGGCCTGCCAAGTACCCACTAGTGAAGTGAGCTTGGCTTTCAGTGACTTATTGTTACCATAGCAGGATAGTCAGTCCATTTCTGTCTCCAACCGTCGATGCGATCGGATGCTTATCACGATCGCTCCACAGCAACAGATCGAAATCGCTTCAAAGCCGAAAGTTCACCGACTGCCCTTTTAGTAGTATCACTGTGTGTCCTGGTGGTGAGTGTGAAGTCCTACTTGTGTGTAACGAGTGTATTTCATATAACGCACCACATGCCTAGCGTAAGCAGTGTGGCAAGTGTGTATTGTGCTGAGTGTGTAGAGTGTAGAGTGTACATAGTACCGTTACAGTCTCCGCCTTTGTGAGTAGACATCAGTGCGTGATGATAGGTTGATGACAAAGTTCTAGTAGTTTTGTACGTATTAGTATTTTGTTGTTGTTTTTTTTCTCTCTCATTTTTTTTCTTATCTTGCATTTCTCTCCGCGGTATTTCTATTAAATAATAATATCTGTTTGCCCCCAACTGTTGTGGCCAATATGGCCAATATGGAAATTGTAACGATTTCCTCTGATGAAGGGTTCACTACGGTATCCCATAAGAAAAGGAAAGAACCCGTAGTAGTAGAAGAAGGAACCAGTTGCAAAAAAGTTCTTGCTACCGTCACACCAATGTCGACTGACAAAGCAAGACATCGTGAATACCCATCTTGCTACCGGGGAGACTTTCGTGTCTTCATGATGCCCGGAAAAAGTGAGCTCAACCTAGTGGCTATAACTGCATCCCTGCATAAAAGCTATCCTGCGGTAACCGATGTATTTCGTGTTCGTACTAACCGGATACGAATCACCGTTAGCGACCGAATGCAGGCGAACGCTATAGCAGCTGATCCACAATTCACTGATCACTACCGGGTGTATATCCCAGGTGGAATAGTTGAGGTAGCAGGTGTCGTAGAGGATCTGGATATTCCATCCGAAGAACTGCTAAAGTTGGGAATGGGTGCTTTCCGGACTCTTTCCACTCCAGGGGTGAGGGTGATTGCGGTGAAACCACTTTACACCTCTTCCACAGTAAACGGGCAAAAGACGTACACGGAAACAAAATCAAAGCGCGTTACGTTTGAGGGAACTGTACTCCCTAGTTTCTTGGTGTACGAAGGACTCCGCATTCCTATTGCAAGACCCTTTGTTCCCAAGATTCCAACATGCGAGAAATGTAGTGAAATAGGTCATACAAAAGACTTATGCAGCAACAAGTTTAAATGTTTTAAATGTCAAGGTCAACATCCGTCCTCGGATTGCACTGCAGCGCCATTCAAATGCGCTCAATGTAAAAATCATTGGCATGAACTAAAAGAGTGCCCAGTGTACAAGAAGTCCCAAAATGAACTAAAAAAAGCCCAGTACCAATTGGCCCGTGGGTCATATGCTGCAGTTCTAGCGAATGGTAGCTCGACCGAAAACACATACAGCGTGCTAGCTGAAGAGTTCACATCGGTAAACCAGGAACCAGTCCCTAAAATCTCGGAGGTGATAATAAGAGTGAAGAGATCCGTGAATCGACGTCGTCCTAGGAAAACTCCTATGAAGGCTACGCCTCCTAAGGAGAAGAAAGCTTCTCTACGTTATGAGAAGAAAAATTCTCCTCCCCAGGCACCACCTCGTCTAGCACGTGCCCCTCGTCCCAGAAAACCTAATAATCCTTCGCTGGACGAGGATCTTCCATCACTCCCTTCTCCTTCCCTCCCCCGAAATCCCCAGCCCAAGCCAGAGCCAAAAAAGAAACCTCGACGAAAGGTTCAGTCGCTGTCCATTTCAGAAATGATTGACTCAATGATTACAGCGCTGGCTTTTCCAGAACCATTGAAAAGCATAATTGCTATGACACGACCAATGTTGGTCAGCGCAATAAAGCAATGGCTTGGGCAATGGCCTGCTTTGAGTTCGTTGGTACAATTGGAACATTAACCCGTCCATGGCTAACATACTCCAATGGAATTGTAGAAGTTTTCTTGGAAAAATAGTTATGTTTAAAGTACAGGTAAACAAGCACAACATAGATGTATTTGTCCTATCAGAAACTTGGCTCTCCCCTGATAAAAAAGTTACCTTCCACGGATATAACATTATACGCCAAGATCGAAACACTATAGATAGGGTTAGGCGTGGTGGGGGAGTACTCATAGGAGTACGAAAAAACATACAATTCTTTCGAATACCCCTCCCCTCACTACTAATTATTGAATGTGTCGCAATCCAGGCAAAGATAGGCGATCTTGATTTATCCTTTGCATCTGTATATATCCCACCGGAAGCCGAGATTGAACTTGAGAAGATCAAAAAGGATCTTAAAATAATAGCATCGGCAATGAAAACACCTTTTCTTATCCTGGGAGATTTCAATTCTCATGGATACGACTGGGGATGCACACGAGACGACTCACGTGCTCCAGTCATTAGGGACTTTTGCGACAACCATAGATTGATAATATTAAACTCCGGCGATGCTAATAGAGTGGCAGGGCCTTCGGCGCGTGACAGTGCAATAGACCTGTCTCTATGCTCAGTGTCGCTTGCTCTGGATACTTTGTGGAAGGTTATCCAGGACCCTAATGGCAGCGATCACTTACCGATTGAAATTAAAATCACTACTGGAAGGCGCCCAATCAATAGCATACTGGTCAACTACGACATGACAAGGAATATTGATTGGACGAGATACAACGCACTTATGTCAGTGAGGCTGCCATCTGTGACATCCATTTTTGACCCACTAGTGGAATACAAAAATCTCGTAGACTGTGTAAACGAGTGCGCTCTTGCAGCCCAAACAAGAGAGCCCCGCCAAATAAGGACGCATACCAAGCCTCCCACTCCTTGGTGGGACAGAGACTGCCAAACTGCATACGTAGCAAAGCGAAAGGCATTTGGACAATATAAACTCCATGACTCCATTGCCTTATACGAAAAGTATAAGGCACTGGAGAGAACATGTAATAACTTACTTAAAGCGAAAAAGAGAGGATTTTGGCGCAAATTTGTCAAAAACCTCCCGCCTGACACTTCGCTACGTGCGTTGTGGACAATGGGTAGAAGGATGCGAAACAGCACAATTACAAATGAGAGCGAAAGATTTTCAGGAGAGTGGCTTTTTCAGTTCGCCGAAAGAATCTGTCCAGATTTCGTTCCAGCGCAGAAATTTGAACAACATGCGCCTTGCAGTGATCCCAGCTTGGATGCACCTTTCTCCATGGTCGAGCTATCCCTAGCTCTCCTTTCTTGCAATAATTCTTCCCCCGGACTGGATAAGATTAGGAGTAGTCTTCTCCGAAACCTTCCAGACGTGGCGAAGAAGCGGATATTGATGATATTTAACAAAATGATAGATCTCAATATAGTCCCGCAAGAATGGAGAGAGGTGAAAGTAGTCGCCATCTTGAAACCCGGCAAACCGTCATCAGAGCACGGGTCTTATAGACCTATATCCCTACTATCGTGCTTGCGCAAATTGTTCGAGAGGATGATTCTTTTTCGATTGGACAACTGGTTGGAGTCTAACAACTTGTTGTCCAGTACCCAATTTGGTTTCCGCAAAGGTAAGGGTACAAACGATTGCTTAGCGCTTCTAGTTTCAGAAATAGAGCTGGCACATACTCGTAAAGAGATGTTGGCCTCTGTATTTCTAGATATAAAAAGGGCATTTGACTCAGTATCGATTAGCATACTAGGTCAAAAACTTCAAAACGCGGGGTTAAGTCCTAAACTAAACACTTACCTTTGCAACCTCCTTTCTGAAAAAGCAATGAATTTCGATAATGGTCTCGCTCAAACAAGACGGATCAGTTATTTTGGACTACCACAAGGGTCCTGTTTGAGCCCCATTTTATACAACTTTTATGTAAATGATATCGACTCATGTCTTGCCCCAAACTGCAACCTAAGGCAATTGGCAGACGACGGTGTTGTGTCAGTCGCTAGCAACGACATCGTAGGTCTTCAAAATCCTTTGCAAACCACGCTGAACAATCTGGAAGCGTGGTCAAACAACCTAGGTATCGAGTTTTCGCCAGAAAAAACTGAAATGCTTATTTTTTCATTTCACTACGATACACCAAAAAATAGGCGTGAGAACGTGTACAAACCAAAGTTTGACATATATTTATATGGAGAGACTGTATAAGACAACGATTTTATCCGTCTTGGAATATGGTTGCATATGCTTCCATTGGGCATCCAAGACGCATTTAATAAAACTAGAACGCATACAATATCGTTGTCTTAGAATTGCGCTGGGATGTATGAAATCCACCCATAATATGTCCCTAGAAGTGATGTCTGGAGTGATGCCGCTAAAACTGCGTTTTGAACAATTATCGCTTCGCCTTCTACTTCGTTCCACAGTATCTAATCCACTAGTGATTGATAATTTCAAATCCCTACAAGAGGCAGGTTCTAACTGCAAAATCATGAAGATATATCAGGATTTTGTATCTTTACAGGCTAACCCTAGTGCTTCACAAGCAATCAGCTGCGCCAATCTACCGGAGTCCTACAATTCCCTTTTGGTAACTGATTCCTCTTTGCAAGAGGAAACAAAGAACATACCAAACGATCTTCGCTGGAGGACAATTCCCAGCATTTTTGTGAACAAGTATGGCCATCCCAACGAAAAACAATATTTTACGGACGGATCCTTTTCAGACGTGGGCACGGGCTTTGGTGTATATAATACATCCAAACAAGCCTTCTTCAAATTGAGACAGCCATGCTCAATATTTGTCGCAGAGTTGGCTGCCATATTTTACGCGTTGCTTCTAATAAGCGCAAGCCCTCCGGATCAATATTATATATTCACTGACAGTCTCAGTGCTGTCGAAACTTTGAAATCCGTGGAGGCGATAAAGAGCTCTGATTACTTTATTAAAAAAATTCTAGAAACACTAAGCTCTCTGTTCAATAAAGCGTTTCGAATATCGCTTGTCTGGCTACCTGCTCATTGCGGAATCCCTGGCAATGAGAGGGCAGATCTCTTGGCCAAACGAGGCGCCTCTGAGGGCGATTCCTTTGAACGATCGATTCAGCCTCACGAATTCCTCCGCTTCCCACAGCAATTATGCATGGCTCGTTGGCAGAGCATGTGGGATGCCGATGATCTCGGGAGATTTCTTTACTCCATCTCTCCTAGGCTGACACAACGTCCTTGGTTTCAAAGCCTACAGGCAGATCGTGGATTCATTCGCATGACATCAACACTCATGTCAAACCACTATGCGATGAATGCACATCTACAACGTATAGGGATCGTCGATACAAATGTATGTAGCTGTGGCAAAGGATTCCACGACATCGACCACGTCATATGGTCATGTGTGGAGTTTGAAACAACAAGACCCGCACTACTATCGACGGTTCAAGCAATAGGGAGGAACCCTGAAGTCCCAATACGTGACATCCTTGGTCAAAGGGACTACGAATACGCGAGAATTCTGCACAAATATGCTAAGGAGGTTGGCATCACCTTGTAATCACGTACCGAACTTATATGTTTAGAGACCCAATAAATGTATAGGTATGATCATGTATGGCTTAGGGTGTATGGGCGTTCGTGTGCATGGGTAGGTGTCTGCATGGGTGTGCGTGTGTGCATGTGGATTTTCTTTATATCCACATCTACACACGCATAGCCATTTGGACGCTTGTTGGTGTTCTCGCGCGTATATATTTACCCGGTTGTGTATGATTGTACCTATTAGCATATTTGTTAGTAGTAACCTTAGTGTGTAGTATATTGTCTACGTTGTATGTTAAATTATGTTTAGTGATCCTCGGGCAGTCTGAACACTTAACCGACGGTTGGGGCAGAAGCTCACCACCATGACGAGCTCAGAGTGGTGATTTAGAACAACCAAGCCATCGCGGAGCACTAGACAACCCGGATGCTGGAAACCATCGCTCACCTAACACCTGTAAAATACGGTGTCGATGCCATATACACTAAATCCCTGCTCCCTTGGATGGGAATACTGGAATTCCCCATAAACACTATGGAAAGAGAACGGCTGGCATACAACAGAATCCGAGCCCACCCGGAATAAGGTGCACAAAGCCGAGCAAGGAAATGTGCTTCGGCCAGCCCATAGATATTAAGAAATACAATAGAACCAACCATGTTAGATTTAAGTCTAGTCCATAATGATACGGCCAACCACGCCGTCCTTACGAGAAATAAAAAAAAAAAAAAAGGATAGTCAGTCCTACGTATCGGAGCACGGTCTATTTGGGGCTTGAACCCATGACGGGCATGTTGTTAAGTACGTTAAAAACGATAATAGATGGCAACAAAATTCAACATCAAATTTCAAGGCCATTCAAATAGTGCAAGATGGCTTCATTTGGATGAAACATGGCCGTAACAACGATAATAGATGGCAACAAAACTCAACATCAAATTTCAAGGCCATTCAAATAGTGCAAAATGGCTTCATTTGGATATAACATGGCCGTAACAACGATAATAGATGGCAACAAAATTCAACATCAAATTTCAAGGTCATTCAAATAGTGCAAGATGGCTTCATTTGGATGAAACACGGCCGTAACAACGATAATAGATGGCAACAAAATTCAACATCAAATTTCAAGGTCATTCAAATAGTGCAAGATGGCTTCATTTGGATGAAACATGGCCGTAACAACGATAATAGATGGCAAAAAAACTCAACATCAAATTTCAAGGCCATTGAATTAGAGCAAGATGCCTTTATTTGTATGAAACATGGCCGTAACAACGATAATAGATGGCAACAAAACTCAACATCAAATTTCAAGGCCATTCAAATAGTGCAAGATGGCTTCATTTGGATGAAACATGGCCGTAACAACGATAATAGATGGCAACAAAATTCAACATCAAATTTCAAGGCCATTCAAATAGTGCAATATGACTTCATTTGGATGAAACATGGCCGTAACAACGATAATAGATGGCAAAAAAATTCAACATTAAATTTTAAGTACATGCAAATAGTGCAATATGGCTTCATTTGGATGAAACACGGCCGTAACAACGATAATAGATGGCAACAAAATTCAACATCAAATTTCAAGGCCATTCAAATAGTGCAAGATGGCTTCATTTGGATGAAACATGGCCGTAACAACGATAATAGATGGCAAAAAAACTCAACTTCAAATTTCAAGGCCATTGAATTAGAGCAAGATGTTTTTATTTGGATGAAACATGGCCGTAACAACGATAATAGATGGCAAAAAAACTCAACATCAAATTTCAAGGCCATTCAAATAGTGCAAGATGGCTTCATTTGGATGAAACATGGCCGTAACAACGATAATAGATGGCAACAAAATTCAACATCAAATTTCAAGGCCAATGAATAAGTGCAAGATGCATTTATGTGGATGTGACATGGTCGTAACAACTATAATAGATGGCAACAAAATTCAACATCAAATTTCAAGGCCATTCAAATAGTGCAATATGGCTTCATTTAAATGAAACATGGCCGTAACAACGATAATAGATGGCAACAAAATTCAACATCAAATTTCAAGGCCATTCAAATAGTGCAAGATGGCTTCATTTGGATGAAACACGGCCGTAACAACGATAATAGATGGCAAAAAAACTCAACATCAAATTTCAAGCCCTTCAAATAGTGCAATATGGCTTCATTTGGATGAAACATGGCCGTAACAACGATAATAGATGGCAAAAAAACTAAACATCAAATTTCAAGGCCAATCAAATAGTGCAAGATGGCTTCATTTGGATGAAACATGGCCGTAACAACGATAATAGATGGCAACAAAACTCAACATCAAATTTTAAGGCCATTCAAATAGTGCAACATGGCTTCATTTGGATGAAACATGGCCGTAACAACGATAATAGATGGCAAAAAAACTCAACATCAAATTTCAAGGCCATTCAAATAGTGCAAGATGGCTTCATTTGGATGAAACATGGCCGTAACAAGGATAATAGATGGCAACAAAATTCAAAATCAAATTTCAAAGCCATTCAAATAGTGCAATATGGCTTCATTTGGATGAAACATGGCCGTAACAACGATAATAGATGGCAACAAAATTCAACATCAAATTTCAAGGCCATTCAAATAGTGCAAGATGGCTTCATTTGGATGAAACATGGCCGTAACAACGATAATAGATGGCAACAAAACTCAACATCAAATTTTAAGTACATGCAAATAGTGCAAGATGGCTTCATTTGGATGAAACATGGCCGTAACAACGATAATAGATGGCAAAAAAACTCAACATCAAATTTCAAGGCCATTGAATTAGAGCAAGATGCCTTTATTTGTATGAAACATGGCCGTAACAACGATAATAGATGGCAACAAAACTCAACATCAAATTTCAAGGCCATTCAAATAGTGCAAGATGGCTTCATTTGGATGAAACATGGCCGTAACAACGATAATAGATGGCAACAAAATTCAACATCAAATTTCAAGGCCATTCAAATAGTGCAATATGACTTCATTTGGATGAAACATGGCCGTAACAACGATAATAGATGGCAAAAAAATTCAACATTAAATTTTAAGTACATGCAAATAGTGCAATATGGCTTCATTTGGATGAAACATGGCCGTAACAACGATAATAGATGGCAACAAAATTCAACATCAAATTTCAAGGCCATTCAAATAGTGCAAGATGGCTTCATTTGGATGAAACATGGCCGTAACAACGATAATAGATGGCAACAAAACTCAACATCAAATTTCAAGGCCATTGAATTAGAGCAAGATGCCTTTATTTGGATGAAACATGGCCGTAACAACTATAATAGATGGCAACAAAATTCAACATCAAATTTCAAGGCCATTCAAATAGTGCAAGATGGCTTCATTTGGATGAAACATGGCCGTAACAACGATAATAGATGGCAACAAAATTCAACATCAAATTTCAAGGCCAATATATTAGTGCAAGATGCCTTTATTTGGATGTAACATGGCCGTAACAACGATAATAGATGGCAACAAAACTCAACATCAAATTTTAAGTCCATTCAAATAGTGCAAGATGGCTTCATTTGGATGAAACATGGCCGTAACAACGATAATAGATGGCAACAAAATTCAACATCAAATTTTAAGTACATGCAAATAGTGCAAGATGGCTTCATTTGGATGAAACATGGCCGTAACAACGATAATAAATGGCAAAAAAACTCAACATCAAATTTCAAGGCCATTCAACTAGTGCAAGATGGCTTCATTTGGATGAAACATGGCCGTAACAACGATAATAGATGGCAACAAAACTCAACATCAAATTTTAAGTCCATTCAAATAGTGCAAGATGGCTTCATTTGGATGAAACATGGCCGTAACAACGATAATAGATGGCAACAAAATTCAACATCAAATTTTAAGTACATGCAAATAGTGCAAGATGGCTTCATTTGGATGAAACATGGCCGTAACAACGATAATAAATGGCAAAAAAACTCAACATCAAATTTTAAGTCCATTCAAATAGTGCAAGATGGCTTCATTTGGATGAAACATGGCCGTAACAACGATAATAGATGGCAACAAAATTCAACATCAAATTTTAAGTACATGCAAATAGTGCAAGATGGCTTCATTTGGATGAAACATGGCCGTAACAACGATAATAAATGGCAAAAAAACTCAACATCAAATTTCAAGGCCATTCAACTAGTGCAAGATGGCTTCATTTGGATGAAACATGGCCGTAACAACGATAATAAATGGCAAAAAAAACTAAACATAAAATTTCAAGGCCATTCAAATAGAGCAATATGGCTTCATTTGGATGAAACATGGCCGTAACAACGATAATAGATGGCAAAAAAACTCAACATCAAATTTCAAGGCCATTCAAATAGTGCAAGATGGCTTCATTTGGATGAAACATGGCCGTAACAACGATAATAGATGGCAACAAAACTCAACATCAAATTTCAAGGCCATTCAAATAGTGCAATATGGCTTCATTTGGATGAAACATGGCCGTAACAACGATAATAAATGGCAAAAAAACTCAACATCAAATTTCAAGGCCATTCAACTAGTGCAAGATGGTTTCATTTGGATGAAACATGGCCGTAACAACGATAATAGATGGCAACAAAACTCAACACCAAATTTCAAGGCCAATGAATTAGTGCAAGATGGCTTCATTTGGATGAAACATGGCCGTAACAACGATAATTTTTTCTTTTTTCTTTGGCACAACAACCACTGTCGGTCAAGGGCCTGCCAAGTACCCACTAGTGAAGTGAGCTTGGCTTTCAGTGACTTATTGTTACCATAGCAGGATAGTCAGTCCATTTCTGTCTCCAACCGTCGATGCGATCGGATGCTTATCACGATCGCTCCACAGCAACAGATCGAAATCGCTTCAAAGCCGAAAGTTCACCGACTGCCCTTTTAGTAGTATCACTGTGTGTCCTGGTGGTGAGTGTGAAGTCCTACTTGTGTGTAACGATTGTATTTCATATAACGCACCACATGCCTAGCGTAAGCAGTGTGGCAAGTGTGTATTGTGCTGAGTGTGTAGAGTGTAGAGTGTACATAGTACCGTTACAGTTTCCGCCTTTGTGAGTAGACATCAGTGCGTGATGATAGGTTGATGACAAAGTTCTAGTAGTTTTGTACGTATTAGTATTTTGTTCTTGTTTTTTTTTCTCTCTCATTTTTTTTTCTTATCTTGCATTTCTCTCCGCGGTATGTCTATTAAATAATAATATCTGTTTGCCCCCAACTGTTGTGGCCAATATGGCCAATATGGAAATTGTAACGATTTCCTCTGATGAAGGGTTCACTACGGTATCCCATAAGAAAAGGAAAGAACCCGTAGTAGTAGAAGAAGGAACCAGTTGCAAAAAAGTTCTTGCTACCGTCACACCAATGTCGACTGACAAAGCAAGACATCGTGAATACCCATCTTGCTACCGGGGAGACTTTCGTGTCTTCATGATGCCCGGAAAAAGTGAGCTCAACCTAGTGGCTATAACTGCATCCCTGCATAAAAGCTATCCTGCGGTAACCGATGTATTTCGTGTTCGTACTAACCGGATACGAATCACCGTTAGCGACCGAATGCAGGCGAACGCTATAGCAGCTGATCCACAATTCACTGATCACTACCGGGTGTATATCCCAGGTGGAATAGTTGAGGTAGCAGGTGTCGTAGAGGATCTGGATATTCCATCCGAAGAACTGCTAAAGTTGGGAATGGGTGCTTTCCGGACTCTTTCCACTCCAGGGGTGAGGGTGATTGCGGTGAAACCACTTTACACCTCTTCCACAGTAAACGGGCAAAAGACGTACACGGAAACAAAATCAAAGCGCGTTACGTTTGAGGGAACTGTACTCCCTAGTTTATTGGTGTACGAAGAACTCCGCATTCCTATTGCAAGACCCTTTGTTCCCAAGATTCCAACATGCGAGAAATGTAGTGAAATAGGTCATACAAAAGACTTTTGCAGCAACAAGTTTAAATGTTTTAAATGTCAAGGTCAACATCCGTCCTCGGATTGCACTGCAGCGCCATTCAAATGCGCTCAATGTAAAAATCATTGGCATGAACTAAAAGAGTGCCCAGTGTACAAGAAGTCCCAAAATGAACTAAAAAAAGCCCAGTACCAATTGGCCCGTGGGTCATATGCTGCAGTTCTAGCGAATGGTAGCTCGACCGAAAACACATACAGCGTGCTAGCTGAAGAGTTCACATCGGTAAACCAGGAACCAGTCCCTAAAATCTCGGAGGTGATAATAAGAGTGAAGAGATCCGTGAATCGACGTCGTCCTAGGAAAACTCCTATGAAGGCTACGCCTCCTAAGGAGAAGAAAGCTTCTCTACGTTATGAGAAGAAAAATTCTCCTCCCCAGGCACCACCTCGTCTAGCACGTGCCCCTCGTCCCAGAAAACCTAATAATCCTTCGCTGGACGAGGATCTTCCATCACTCCCTTCTCCTTCCCTCCCCCGAAATCCCCAGCCCAAGCCAGAGCCAAAAAAGAAACCTCGACGAAAGGTTCAGTCGCTGTCCATATCAGAAATGATTGACTCAATGATTACAGCGCTGGCTTTTCCAGAACCATTGAAAAGCATAATTGCTATGACACGACCAATGTTGGTCAGCGCAATAAAGCAATGGCTTGGGCAATGGCCTGCTTTGAGTTCGTTGGTACAATTGGAACATTAACCCGTCCATAGCTAACATACTCCAATGGAATTGTAGAAGTTTTCTTGGAAAAATAGATATGTTTAAAGTACAGGTAAACAAGCACAACATAGATGTATTTGTCCTATCAGAAACTTGGCTCTCCCCTGATAAAAAAGTTACCTTCCACGGATATAACATTATACGCCAAGATCGAAACACTATAGATAGGGTTAGGCGTGGTGGGGGAGTACTCATAGGAGTACGAAAAAACATACAATTCTTTCGAATACCCCTCCCCTCACTACTAATTATTGAATGTGTCGCAATCCAGGCAAAGATAGGCGATCTTGATTTATCCTTTGCATCTGTATATATCCCACCGGAAGCCGAGATTGAACTTGAGAAGATCAAAAAGGATCTTGAAATAATAGCATCGGCAATGAAAACACCTTTTCTTATCCTAGGAGATTTCAATTCTCATGGATACGACTGGGGATGCACACGAGACGACTCACGTGCTCCAGTCATTAGGGACTTTTGCGACAACCATAGATTGATAATATTAAACTCCGGCGATGCTACTAGAGTGGCAGGGCCTTCGGCGCGTGACAGTGCAATAGACCTGTCTCTATGCTCAGTGTCGCTTGCTCTGGATACTTTGTGGAAGGTTATCCAGGACCCTAATGGCAGCGATCACTTACCGATTGAAATTAAAATCACTACTGGAAGGCGCCCAATCAATAGCATACTGGTCAACTACGACATGACAAGGAATATTGATTGGACGAGATACAACGCACTTATGTCAGTGAGGCTGCCATCTGTGACATCCATTTTTGACCCACTAGTGGAATACAAAAATCTCGTAGACTGTGTAAACGAGTGCGCTCTTGCAGCCCAAACAAGAGAGCCCCGCCAAATAAGGACGCATACCAAGCCTCCCACTCCTTGGTGGGACAGAGACTGCCAAACTGCATACGTAGCGAAGCGAAAGGCATTTGGACAATATAAACTCCATGACTCCATTGCCTTATACGAAAAGTATAAGGCACTGGAGAGAACATGTAAAAACTTACTTAAAGCGAAAAAGAGAGGATTTTGGCGCAAATTTGTCAAAAACCTCCCGCCTGACACTTCGCTACGTGCGTTGTGGACAATGGGTAGAAGGATGCGAAACAGCACAATTACAAATGAGAGCGAAAGATTTTCAGGAGACTGGCTTTTTCAGTTCGCCGAAAGAATCTGTCCAGATTTCGTTCCAGCGCAGAAATTTGAACAACATGCGCCTTGCAGTGATCCCAGCTTGGATGCACCTTTCTCCATGGTCGAGCTATCCCTAGCTCTCCTTTCTTGCAATAATTCTTCCCCCGGACTGGATAAGATTAGGAGTAGTCTTCTCCGAAACCTTCCAGACGTGGCGAAGAAGCGGATATTGATGATATTTAACAAAATGATAGATCTCAATATAGTCCCGCAAGAATGGAGAGAGGTGAAAGTAGTCGCCATCTTGAAACCCGGCAAACCGTCATCAGAGCACGGGTCTTATAGACCTATATCCCTACTATCGTGCTTGCGCAAATTGTTCGAGAGGATGATTCTTTTTCGATTGGACAACTGGTTGGAGTCTAACAACTTGTTGTCCAGTACCCAATTTGGTTTCCGCAAAGGTAAGGGTACAAACGATTGCTTAGCGCTTCTAGTTTCAGAAATAGAGCTGGCACATACTCGTAAAGAGATGTTGGCCTCTGTATTTCTAGATATAAAAGGGGCATTTGACTCAGTATCGATTAGCATACTAGGTCAAAAACTTCAAAACGCGGGGTTAAGTCCTAAACTAAACACTTACCTTTGCAACCTCCTTTCTGAAAAAGCAATGAATTTCGATAATGGTCTCGCTCAAACAAGACGGATCAGTTATTTTGGACTACCACAAGGGTCCTGTTTGAGCCCCATTTTATACAACTTTTATGTAAATGATATCGACTCATGTCTTGCCCCAAACTGCAACCTAAGGCAATTGGCAGACGACGGTGTTGTGTCAGTCGCTAGCAACGACATCGTAGGTCTTCAAAATCCTTTGCAAACCACGCTGAACAATCTGGAAGCGTGGTCAAACAACCTAGGTATCGAGTTTTCGCCAGAAAAAACTGAAATGCTTATTTTTTCATTTCACTACGATACACCAAAAAATAGGCGTGAGAACGTGTACAAACCAAAGTTTGACATATATTTATATGGAGAGACTGTATAAGACAACGATTTTATCCGTCTTGGAATATGGTTGCATATGCTTCCATTGGGCATCCAAGACGCATTTAATAAAACTAGAACGCATACAATATCGTTGTCTTAGAATTGCGCTGGGATGTATGAAATCCACCCATAATATGTCCCTAGAAGTGATGTCTGGAGTGATGCCGCTAAAACTGCGTTTTGAACAATTATCGCTTCGCCTTCTACTTCGTTCCACAGTATCTAATCCACTAGTGATTGATAATTTCAAATCCCTACAAGAGGCAGGTTCTAACTGCAAAATCATGAAGATATATCAGGATTTTGTATCTTTACAGGCTAACCCTAGTGCTTCACAAGCAATCAGCTGCGCCAATCTACCGGAGTCCTACAATTCCCTTTTGGTAACTGATTCCTCTTTGCAAGAGGAAACAAAGAACATACCAAACGATCTTCGCTGGAGGACAATTCCCAGCATTTTTGTGAACAAGTATGGCCATCCCAACGAAAAACAATATTTTACGGACGGATCCTTTTCAGACGTGGGCACGGGCTTTGGTGTATATAATACATCCAAACAAGCCTTCTTCAAATTGAGACAGCCATGCTCAATATTTGTCGCAGAGTTGGCTGCCATATTTTACGCGTTGCTTCTAATAAGCGCAAGCCCTCCGGATCAATATTATATATTCACTGACAGTCTCAGTGCTGTCGAAACTTTGAAATCCGTGGAGGCGATAAAGAGCTCTGATTACTTTATTAAAAAAATTCTAGAAACACTAAGCTCTCTGTTCAATAAAGCGTTTCGAATATCGCTTGTCTGGCTACCTGCTCATTGCGGAATCCCTGGCAATGAGAGGGCAGATCTCTTGGCCAAACGAGGCGCCTCTGAGGGCGATTCCTTTGAACGATCGATTCAGCCTCACGAATTCCTCCGCTTCCCACAGCAATTATGCATGGCTCGTTGGCAGAGCATGTGGGATGCCGATGATCTCGGGAGATTTCTTTACTCCATCTCTCCTAGGCTGACACAACGTCCTTGGTTTCAAAGCCTACAGGCAGATCGTGGATTCATTCGCATGACATCAACACTCATGTCAAACCACTATGCGATGAATGCACATCTACAACGTATAGGGATCGTCGATACAAATGTATGTAGCTGTGGCAAAGGATTCCACGACATCGACCACGTCATATGGTCATGTGTGGAGTTTGAAACAACAAGACCCGCACTACTATCGACGGTTCAAGCAATAGGGAGGAACCCTGAAGTCCCAATACGTGACATCCTTGGTCAAAGGGACTACGAATACGCGAGAATTCTGCACAAATATGCTAAGGAGGTTGGCATCACCTTGTAATCACGTACCGAACTTATATGTTTAGAGACCCAATAAATGTATAGGTATGATCATGTATGGCTTAGGGTGTATGGGCGTTCGTGTGCATGGGTAGGTGTCTGCATGGGTGTGCGTGTGTGCATGTGGATTTTCTTTATATCCACATCTACACACGCATAGCCATTTGGACGCTTGTTGGTGTTCTCGCGCGTATATATTTACCCGGTTGTGTATGATTGTACCTATTAGCATATTTGTTAGTAGTAACCTTAGTGTGTAGTATATTGTCTACGTTGTATGTTAAATTATGTTTAGTGATCCTCGGGCAGTCTGAACACTTAACCGACGGTTGGGGCAGAAGCTCACCACCATGACGAGCTCAGAGTGGTGATTTAGAACAACCAAGCCATCGCGGAGCACTAGACAACCCGGATGCTGGAAACCATCGCTCACCTAACACCTGTAAAATACGGTGTCGATGCCATATACACTAAATCCCTGCTCCCTTGGATGGGAATACTGGAATTCCCCATAAACACTATGGAAAGAGAACGGCTGGCATACAACAGAATCCGAGCCCACCCGGAATAAGGTGCACAAAGCCGAGCAAGGAAATGTGCTTCGGCCAGCCCATAGATATGTGGCAACCTTGCGTATTACTGCAACGCACTGTAAAGTGCCGAAAGCTTTTAACCTTTGTAAGGTTCCGTACACACCTTTACGCTTCCGTGTCTATTGCGAAACTAATACGCGTTCCTCTATTAACACTAATACTACAAACTTATACTACCTACGCTATGTAAGGATCATTACACTACTACCACGAAATCTTCCAGTTGAATTTGTACAGAATAAAATTAAGTTAGTCTTATCTCGCAATCGATCTCGATCACATCTCTTTCCCCGTTAAATTCCTACAAATCGAAAGAACGCGCTAAAGTGGTGACCCCGACGTGATCCACCATCATTTAATCCGTAATTTGCTAATTCATTACCGCATCGAACCGTGCATCGCAAATTAAGTGTAAATTCGGGTGATTACGTTTTCGCGCAATGATGAATAGTGAAGATAAAAAAACCGACGCCGCCGCCGACGGCACGAGTAGGGATGCAGCACAATCGCTCGTAGGAGAAATAAAAGCACCGAGACTAAATCCGCCCAGCATGACCGACACAAACATCGAAACCTATTTCATGTCGCTGGAATTTTGGTTTGCGGCATCGGGGATCAGCTCAGCATACGATGTGCGCCGATATAATATCGTGATGGCTCAGGTGCCACCCAATAAGCTGACGGAACTACGCTCGATCATCGATGGCACTCCGGCATACGATAAGTACAAATACATCAAAAGAGAGTTGATAGCGCATTTTGCCGATAGCCAGCAGCGCCGTCTTCAACGTGTCCTCTCAGACATGCCGCTAGGAGACATGAAACCTAGTCGTTTATTTAACGAGATGAAGCGAGTAGCGGGCGATGCATTGAGTGAGGAAGTGCTGCTTGATTTGTGGGCAGCTCGATTGCCGCCACATGCTCAAGTAGCGGTGATCGCTTCTCGAGGAGATGCTGCGGATAAAACGACCATCGCTGACGCCATCGTTGATTCGATGGGACTACGAAAAATCGACGCCATTGACCACATGCAAAATTTTGCGATGGCGCCTTCCCACATCAGAGAACAGGAGGTTGTTGACCCTATACAGGAACTGCATCGTGAAATCGCCGAATTATCTAAACGGCTCGAAAGAGTTTTGCCCAACCGAAGAAATGAACGCGGACGATCGCTTTCCCGTTCTCGTCGTAGTGATTGGAACGATAACCGTAGCTTAAGGGAGCCTTCTACCGGACCGTGTTGGTATCATCGCACGTTCGGCAACGACGCCCGGAGGTGTCGAAAACCGTGTACGACCGGTGCACGATTTGCATCTAACCAGCAATGAAGACACTCTGCTGATGCTATGGGGGAACCCGGCGAACATTCCTCCACAGTTACAATCTTTCGCTTAAAAATTACGGACTCAACCAGCTGCATGCAGTTTTTAATCGACACGGGTGCCGATGTGTCCGTAGTGCCGCGAGGATTGCATTCAGCAAAAGTGAAGCCAACCTCTCTACAACTGTTCGCCGCAAATGGGACACCAATTAAAGTTTATGGAGAAGTTCTACTAAAGGTCAATCTTGGCCTCCGACGAGAATTTTTGTGGAGTTTCCTGATCGCCGACGTCACATCAGGAATAATTGGTGCCGATTTTTTACGAAATTTCGATTTATTAATCGATTTAAAAAGAAATCGCCTCATCGACAACACCACCCATCTCGAGTCTAACGGATCGCTTGCCAAATCCAGTAAGTACTCCATTAAAACGTTTAATTCAGTGTCACCATACGCAGATTTACTGGCTCAGTTCCCGACGATCACCCGTCTCGCACCCCCGGGGACGATCAGCCAATCGACGATCTGTCATCGAATTGAAACTACAGGACAACCGGTATACGCTCGACCAAGACGCCTGCCTCCCGACAAACTAGAAGCAGCTCGAACTGAATTCGAACACCTGATGAAACTCGGCATATGCCGACCCTCAAGCAGTAACTGGGCCAGCCCTCTTCATATGGTAAAAAAGGCGGATGGGTCCTGGCGACCATGCGGGGACTACCGTGCCTTAAACGCCCAGACGGTTCCAGATCGATACCCTCTGCCCTACCTTCAGGACTTCACGACCATTTTGCAAGGTAAAACTATATTTTCCAAAGTTGACTTGCAGAAGGCGTTTCACCAGGTTCCCATCCATCCTGACGACGTACCTAAAACGGCCATCACGACACCTTTTGGCCTCTTTGAGTTCTCCTTTATGACGTTTGGATTAAGGAACGCAGCTCAAACCTTCCAACGCCTGATTCACGAGGTCGTTCGGGGACTCGATTTCATCTTTCCGTATATCGACGATCTGTTCATCGCTTCGTCTTCGCCTGATGAGCATCGGGAGCATTTACGCATGCTGTTTGAGAGGCTGAAGCAACACAACTTGGCAATAAATGTAGCCAAATGCGAATTCGGGCGTGACACACTCGATTTTTTGGGACATTCTGTCTCCGCTGAGGGGATCCGTCCGCTTTTGGAACGCGTCGAGGCCGTCAAGAATTTCAAACAGCCCAGTACAGTTAAAGATTTGAAAAGTTTCTTGGCCATGATCAATTTTTATCGGCGGTTCGTCCCAAACGCGATCCAGGTACAGATTCCTCTGCTGACGATGATTCCCGGCAATAAGCGAAACGATCGTACGCCGCTGACCTGGACCGATGAGACGATGGCCGCATTTAACCGTTGCAAGCAACAGCTAGCCGAAGCAGTTTTGCTAGCTCACCCCGCCAAATCAGCCGAACTATCTCTCTGGGTCGACGCTTCAGATATCGCTGCAGGCGCGGTATTGCACCAAATTGTAGATGGAAACGCACAACCGCTAGGATTTTTTTCGAAAAAATTCGACAAGGCTCAACTTCGCTACAGCACGTATGATCGCGAGCTTACAGCGATTTTCCTGGCTGTGCGGCATTTCAAGTTCATGCTAGAAGGACGAAATTGCCACATCTACACGGATCACAAGCCGATCATCTTCGCCTTTCATCAAAAGCTCGACAAAGCTTCCGATCGCCAAGCTCGTCAATTGGACTTCATCGGACAGATAACGACGGACATAAGGCATATAGTGGGCAAGGAGAACATCGTTGCTGATTTGCTCTCCCGCATCGCTGCCATCCAAACTGTGCCTACGCTCGATTACGACGCCCTTGCTGATGACCAAAAAATCGACGAGGAAATCCAGGACATTCAGCAAGGTAAATTAAAATTGTCATTGAATCTAAAGTCTTTTTCGATTCCAGGCAGTAAGAAACAACTGCTATGTGATTGTTCAGGCGATCGCATTCGACCCTTCGTTACGAGACGTTTTCGTAACACAGCACTGCAGGCAACACATCATCTTTCTCACCCTGGCACTCGTGCAACGGCCACAATGATGACAGAGAGATTTGTATGGCCCAACATTCGCAAGGAAAGCATCGCTTTTGCTAGAAGCTGCCTACAGTGCCAACGATCGAAAGTCACTCGCCACACGCAATCGCCTGTGTCTCGGTACTCAGCACCCGACAGTCGATTTGCGCACATCAATATAGACATCGTGGGGCCTTTTCCTCCGAGTAGAGGAAACCGTTATTGCCTGACAATCATCGACAGATTCACTCGGTGGCCGGAAGCATTCCCCATTCCAGACATGACCGCGACAACAATCGCCGACGCTCTTGTTTCCGGGTGGGTATCCAGATTTGGCGTTCCTGCATGCATAACGTCCGATCAAGGGCGCCAGTTCGAGTCATCGCTGTTTTCCGAACTAGCTCGGTTGCTCGGATCCAGCCATTTCCGGACTACTGCGTACCATCCCCAATCGAATGGTATCATCGAACGATGGCATAGGACACTTAAATCAGCAATCCTCTGTCACGATGCCGACCACTGGAGCGAGCATTTACCGATCATATTGCTCGGTTTGCGGACAGTGTACAAGGAGGACATTAAAGCTTCACCTGCTGAGTTGGTATACGGAACGACCCTCCGAATACCATCGGAGTTTTTTGTTGACGTATCGCAAAGCACGAATGAAGCTGAATTTGTCACAAAACTACGAAGGGCTATGCGTGATCTTCGCCCCCAGGAAACCGCGCGACACGGAAATCGAAGTGTATTCATGCATCAAGACCTGCAAACGTGCAGGAACGTATTTGTGCGTAACGATTCAATTCGACCATCGTTATCACTTCCGTACGAAGGACCGTTCGAGGTGATGAACCGAACCGACAAGTTTTTTAAACTGAACATCCGTGGGCGCACAACTAACGTTTCGATAGATCGTCTAAAACCCGCTTACGCGCTGGAAGAACAGCAAACGCCAATTATTACGAAACATGCTGCCACAACTCCTACTATTACTCCTTCGGCTAAAGTCACGCGTTCGGGTCGACAAGTTATAATTGTATTGTATTGTATTGTATTGTTTATTGTATTAAGTGATTGGCCAAACAAGCGGCCTTATCACTGAATTAAAACTAAAACTTAAATAACTAACGCAGTGTACAATGACAAAACGGATCAACAAAATCTAGTAGGTAGGTGCCAGTCAAATGAAGTGTAACGCTGATTAAATTTACGGGCCATCGCAGTCATTGGGTCGTTCTCGCTGTATGCACGTCTTGTAAGGTCAGTTCTTATTAGTCTGTAGTTACGGAACACTCTAGGAGGGACATTTATGTTGACTCTAGCCAGTAGTTCTGGCGAATCTATCTCACCGACAATAAGTTTGGACAAAAACGTACATTGGGCATTATCACGTCTCCTAGCAAGTGTGTCCAGACCAAACAACAAACAACGAGTATGATACGATGGACGAGGGGTTACATTACGCCACGGAGTGAAGTGTAGGACAATACGAGTAACTCTCTTTTGGACAGCTTCTATTCTATTGGACCAAACACTAGAGAATGGACACCAAACTGTAGAACTAATCCCTTCTCGTTACCGTTAACTTGTCTAGGAGGGGAGTACTGTGGCAACCTTGCGTATTACTGCAACGCACTGTAAAGTGCCGAAAGCTTTTAACCTTTGTAAGGTTCCGTACACACCTTTACGCTTCCGTGTCTATTGCGAAACTAATACGCGTTCCTCTATTAACACTAATACTACAAACTTATACTACCTACGCTATGTAAGGATCATTACACTACTACCACGAAATCTTCCAGTTGAATTTGTACAGAATAAAATTAAGTTAGTCTTATCTCGCAATCGATCTCGATCACATCTCTTTCCCCGTTAAATTCCTACAAATCGAAAGAACGCGCTAAAGATATTAAGAAATACAATAGAACCAACCATGTTAGATTTAAGTCTAGTCCATAATGATACGGCCAACCACGCCGTCCTTACGAGAATTAAAAAAAAAAAGGATAGTCAGTCCTACGTATCGGAGCACGGTCTATTTGGGGCTTGAACCCATGACGGGCATGTTGTTAAGTACGTTAAAAACGATAATAGATGGCAACAAAACTCAACATCAAATTTCAAGGCCATTCAACTAGTGCAAGATGGCTTCATTTGGATGAAACATGGCCGTAACAACGATAATAGATGGCAACAAAACTCAACATCAAATTTCAAGGCCATTCAAATAGTGCAAAATGGCTTCATTTGGATATAACATGGCCGTAACAACGATAATAGATGGCAACAAAATTCAACATCAAATTTCAAGGTCATTCAACTAGTGTAAGATGGCTTCATTTGGATGAAACACGGCCGTAACAACGATAATAGATGGCAACAAAATTCAACATCAAATTTCAAGGTCATTCAAATAGTGCAAGATGGCTTCATTTGGATGAAACACGGCCGTAACAACGATAATAGATGGCAACAAAACTCAACAACAAATTTCAAGGCCATTCAAATAGTGCAAGATGGCTTCATTTGGATGAAACATGGCCGTAACAACGATAATAGATGGCAAAAAAAACTCAACTTCAAATTTCAAGGCCATTGAATAAGTGCAAGATGCATTTATGTGGATGTGACATGGTCGTAACAACTATAATAGATGGCAACAAAATTCAACATCAAATTTCAAGGCCATTCAAATAGTGCAATATGGCTTCATTTAAATGAAACATGGCCGTAACAACGATAATAGATGGCAACAAAATTCAACATCAAATTTCAAGGCCATTCAAATAGTGCAAGATGGCTTCATTTGGATGAAACACGGCCGTAACAACGATAATAGATGGCAAAAAACTCAACATCAAATTTCAAGGCCATTCAAATAGTGCAATATGGCTTCATTTGGATGAAACATGGCCGTAACAACGATAATAGATGGCAGCAAAATTCAACATCAAATTTCAAGGCCATTCAAATAGTGCAATATGACTTCATTTGGATATAAAATGGCCGTAACAACGATAATAAATGGCAAAAAACTCAACATCAAATTTCAAGGCCAATCAAATAGTGCAAGATGGCTTCATTTGGATGAAACATGGCCGTAACAACGATAATAGATGGCAACAAAACTCAACATCAAATTTCAAGGCCATTCAAATAGTGCAAGATGGCTTCATTTGGATGAAACATGGCCGTAACAACGATAATAGATGGCAACAAAACTCAACATCAAATTTCAAGGCCATTCAAATAGAGCAAGATGCCTTTAGTTGGATGAAACATAGCCGTAACAACGATAATAGATGGCAACAAAATTCAACATCAAATTTCAAGGCCATTCAAATAGTGCAAGATGGCTTCATTTGGATAAAACATGGCCGTAACAACGATAATAGATGGCAACAAAATTCAACATCAAATTTCAAGGCCAATGAATTAGTGCAAGATGCCTTTATTTGGATGTAACATGGCCGTAACAACGATAATTTTTTTTTTTTCTTTGGCACAACAACCACTGTCGGTCAAGGGCCTGCCAAGTACCCACTAGTGAAGTGAGCTTGGCTTTCAGTGACTTATTTTTACCATAGCAGGATAGTCAGTCCTACGTGTGGGAGCACGGTCTATTTAGGGCTTGAACCCATGACGGGCATGTTGTTAAGTACGTTAACAACGATAATAGATGGCAAAAAAAACTCAACATCAAATTTCAAGGCCATTCAAATAGTGCAATATGGCTTCATTTGGATGAAACATGGCCGTAACAACGATAATAGATGGCAACAAAATTCAACATCAAATTTCAAGGCCATTGAATTAGAGCAAGATGCCTTTATTTGTATGAAACATGGCCGTAACAACGATAATAGATGGCAACAAAATTCAACATCAAATTTCAAGGCCATTCAAATAGTGCAAGATGGCTTCATTTGGATGAAACATGGCCGTAACAACGATAATAGATGGCAACAAAATTCAACATCAAATTTCAAGACCATTGAATTAGAGCAAGATGCCTTTATTTGTATGAAACATGGCCGTAACAACGATAATAGATGGCAACAAAACTCAACATCAAATTTCAAGGCCATTCATATAGTGCAAGATGGCTTCATTTGGATGAAACATGGCCGTAACAACGATAATAGATGGCAACAAAATTCAACATCAAATTTCAAGGCCATTGAATTAGTGCAAGATGGCTTCATTTGGATGAAACATGGCCGTAACAACGATAATAGATGGCAACAAAATTCAACATCAAATTTCAAGGCCATTCAAATAGTGCAATATGGCTTCATTTGGATGAAACATGGCCGTAACAACGATAATAGATGGCAACAAAACTCAACATCAAATTTCAAGGCCATTCAAATAGTGCAAGATGGCTTCATTTGGATGAAACATGGCCGTAACAACGATAATAGATGGCAACAAAACTCAACATCAAATTTTAAGTACATGCAAATAGTGCAAGATGGCTTCATTTGGATGAAACATGGCCGTAACAACGATAATAGATGGCAAAAAAACTCAACATCAAATTTCAAGGCCATTCAAATAGTGCAAGATGGCTTCATTTGGATGAAACATGGCCGTAACAAGGATAATAGATGGCAACAAAATTCAAAATCAAATTTCAAAGCCATTCAAATAGTGCAACATGGCTTCATTTGGATGAAACATGGCCGTAACAACAATAATAGATGGCAACAAAATTCAACATCCAATTTCAAGGCCATTCAAATAGTGCAAGATGGCTTCATTTGGATGAAACATGGCCGTAACAACGATAATAGATGGCAACAAAATTCAACATCAAATTTCAAGGCCATTGAATTAGAGCAAGATGCCTTTATTTGTATGAAACATGGCCGTAACAACGATAATAGATGGCAACAAAATTCAACATCAAATTTCAAGGCCATTGAATTAGTGCAAGATGGCTTCATTTAAATGAAACATGGCCGTAACAACGATAATAGATGGCAACAAAATTCAACATCAAATTTCAAGGCCATTCAAATAGTGCAAGATGGCTTCATTTGGATGAAACATGGCCGTAACAACGATAATAGATGGCAACAAAATTCAACATCAAATTTCAAGGCCATTGAATTAGAGCAAGATGCCTTTATTTGTATGAAACATGGCCGTAACAACGATAATAGATGGCAACAAAACTCAACATCAAATTTCAAGGCCATTCAAATAGTGCAAGATGGCTTCATTTGAATGAAACATGGCCGTAACAACGATAATAGATGGCAACAAAATTCAACATCAAATTTCAAGGCCATTGAATTAGTGCAAGATGGCTTCATTTGGATGAAACATGGCCGTAACAACGATAATAGATGGCAACAAAATTCAACATCAAATTTCAAGGCCATTCAAATAGTGCAAGATGGCTTCATTTGGATGAAACATGGCCGTAACAACGATAATAGATGGCAACAAAATTCAACATCAAATTTCAAGGCCATTCAAATAGTGCAAGATGGCTTCATTTGGATGAAACATGGCCGTAACAACGATAATAGATGGCAACAAAATTCTACATCAAATTTTAAGTACATGCAAATAGTGCAAGATGGCTTCATTTGGATGAAACATGGCCGTAACAACGATAATAGATGGCAACAAAACTCAACATCAAATTTTAAGTACATGCAAATAGTGCAATATGGCTTCATTTGGATGAAACATGGCCGTAACAACGATAATAGATGGCAAAAAAACTCAACATCAAATTTCAAGGCCATTGAATTAGAGCAAGATGCCTTTATTTGTATGAAACATGGCCGTAACAACGATAATAGATGGCAACAAAACTCAACATCAAATTTCAAGGCCATTCAAATAGTGCAAGATGGCTTCATTTGGATGAAACATGGCCGTAACAACGATAATAGATGGCAACAAAATTCAACATCAAATTTCAAGGCCATTCAAATAGTGCAATATGACTTCATTTGGATGAAACATGGCCGTAACAACGATAATAGATGGCAAAAAAATTCAACATTAAATTTTAAGTACATGCAAATAGTGCAATATGGCTTCATTTGGATGAAACATGGCCGTAACAACGATAATAGATGGCAACAAAATTCAACATCAAATTTCAAGGTCAATGAATTAGTGCAAGATGCCTTTATTTGTATGAAACATGGCCGTAACAACGATAATAGATGGCAACAAAACTCAACATCAAATTTCAAGGCCATTCAAATAGTGCAAGATGGCTTCATTTGAATGAAACATGGCCGTAACAACGATAATAGATGGCAACAAAATTCAACATCAAATTTCAAGGCCATTGAATTAGAGCAAGATGCCTTTATTTGTATGAAACATGGCCGTAACAACGATAATAGATGGCAACAAAACTCAACATCAAATTTCAAGGCCATTCAAATAGTGCAAGATGGCTTCATTTGGATGAAACATGGCCGTAACAACGATAATAGATGGCAACAAAATTCAACATCAAATTTCAAGGCCATTCAAATAGTGCAAGATGGCTTCATTTGGATGAAACATGGCCGTAACAACGATAATAGATGGCAACAAAATTCAACATCAAATTTCAAGGCCATTGAATTAGAGCAAGATGCCTTTATTTGTATGAAACATGGCCGTAACAACGATAATAGATGGCAACAAAATTCAACATCAAATTTCAAGGCCATTGAATTAGTGCAAGATGGCTTCATTTAAATGAAACATGGCCGTAACAACGATAATAGATGGCAACAAAATTCAACATCAAATTTCAAGGCCATTCAAATAGTGCAAGATGGCTTCATTTGGATGAAACATGGCCGTAACAACGATAATAGATGGCAACAAAATTCAACATCAAATTTCAAGGCCATTGAATTAGAGCAAGATGCCTTTATTTGTATGAAACATGGCCGTAACAACGATAATAGATGGCAACAAAACTCAACATCAAATTTCAAGGCCATTCAAATAGTGCAAGATGGCTTCATTTGAATGAAACATGGCCGTAACAACGATAATAGATGGCAACAAAATTCAACATCAAATTTCAAGGCCATTGAATTAGAGCAAGATGCCTTTATTTGTATGAAACATGGCCGTAACAACGATAATAGATGGCAACAAAACTCAACATCAAATTTCAAGGCCATTCAAATAGTGCAAGATGGCTTCATTTGGATGAAACATGGCCGTAACAACGATAATAGATGGCAACAAAATTCAACATCAAATTTCAAGGCCATTCAAATAGTGCAATATGACTTCATTTGGATGAAACATGGCCGTAACAACGATAATAGATGGCAAAAAAATTCAACATTAAATTTTAAGTACATGCAAATAGTGCAATATGGCTTCATTTGGATGAAACATGGCCGTAACAACGATAATAGATGGCAACAAAACTCAACATCAAATTTCAAGGCCATTCAAATAGTGCAAGATGGCTTCATTTGAATGAAACATGGCCGTAACAACGATAATAGATGGCAACAAAATTCAACATCAAATTTCAAGGCCATTGAATTAGTGCAAGATGGCTTCATTTGGATGAAACATGGCCGTAACAACGATAATAGATGGCAACAAAATTCAACATCAAATTTCAAGGCCATTCAAATAGTGCAAGATGGCTTCATTTGGATGAAACATGGCCGTAACAACGATAATAGATGGCAACAAAATTCAACATCAAATTTCAAGGCCATTCAAATAGTGCAAGATGGCTTCATTTGGATGAAACATGGCCGTAACAACGATAATAGATGGCAACAAAATTCTACATCAAATTTTAAGTACATGCAAATAGTGCAAGATGGCTTCATTTGGATGAAACATGGCCGTAACAACGATAATAGATGGCAACAAAACTCAACATCAAATTTTAAGTACATGCAAATAGTGCAATATGGCTTCATTTGGATGAAACATGGCCGTAACAACGATAATAGATGGCAAAAAAACTCAACATCAAATTTCAAGGCCATTGAATTAGAGCAAGATGCCTTTATTTGTATGAAACATGGCCGTAACAACGATAATAGATGGCAACAAAACTCAACATCAAATTTCAAGGCCATTCAAATAGTGCAAGATGGCTTCATTTGGATGAAACATGGCCGTAACAACGATAATAGATGGCAACAAAATTCTACATCAAATTTTAAGTACATGCAAATAGTGCAAGATGGCTTCATTTGGATGAAACATGGCCGTAACAAGGATAATAGATGGCAACAAAATTCAAAATCAAATTTCAAAGCCATTCAAATAGTGCAACATGGCTTCATTTGGATGAAACATGGCCGTAACAACGATAATAGATGGCAACAAAATTCAACATCAAATTTCAAGGCCATTCAAATAGTGCAAGATGGCTTCATTTGGATGAAACATGGCCGTAACAACGATAATAGATGGTAACAAAACTCAACATCAAATTTTAAGTACATGCAAATAGTGCAATATGGCTTCATTTGGATGAAACATGGCCGTAACAACGATAATAGATGGCAAAAAAACTCAACATCAAATTTCAAGGCCATTGAATTAGAGCAAGATGCCTTTATTTGTATGAAACATGGCCGTAACAACGATAATAGATGGCAACAAAACTCAACATCAAATTTCAAGGCCATTCAAATAGTGCAAGATGGCTTCATTTGGATGAAACATGGCCGTAACAACGATAATAGATGGCAACAAAATTCAACATCAAATTTCAAGGCCATTCAAATAGTGCAATATGACTTCATTTGGATGAAACATGGCCGTAACAACGATAATAGATGGCAAAAAAATTCAACATTAAATTTTAAGTACATGCAAATAGTGCAATATGGCTTCATTTGGATGAAACATGGCCGTAACAACGATAATAGATGGCAACAAAATTCAACATCAAATTTCAAGGTCAATGAATTAGTGCAAGATGGCTTCATTTGGATGAAACATGGCCGTAACAACGATAATAGATGGCAACAAAATTCAACATCAAATTTCAAGGCCAATGTATTAGTGCAAGATGGCTTCATTTGGATGAAACATGGCCGTAACAACGATAATAGATGGCAACAAAACTCAACATCAAATTTTAAGTACATGCAAATAGTGCAAGATGGCTTCATTTGGATGAAACATGGCCGTAACAACGATAATAGATGGCAACAAAACTCAACATCAAATTTCAAGGCCATTGAATTAGTGCAAGATGGCTTCATTTGGATGAAACATGGCCGTAACAACGATAATAGATGGCAACAAAATTCAACATCAAATTTCAAGGCCATTCAAATAGTGCAATATGGCTTCATTTGGATGAAACATGGCCGTAACAACGATAATAGATGGCAACAAAATTCAACATCAAATTTCAAGGCCATTCAAATAGTGCAATATGGCTTCATTTGGATGAAACATGGCCGTAACAACGATAATAGATGGCAACAAAACTCAACATCAAATTTCAAGGCCATTCAAATAGTGCAAGATGGCTTCATTTGGATGAAACATGGCCGTAACAACGATAATAGATGGCAACAAAACTCAACATCAAATTTTAAGTACATGCAAATAGTGCAAGTTGGCTTCATTTGGATGAAACATGGCCGTAACAACGATAATAGATGGCAACAAAATTCAACATCAAATTTCAAGGCCATTCAAATAGTGCAATATGGCTTCATTTGGATGAAACATGGCCGTAACAACGATAATAGATGGCAACAAAATTCAACATCAAATTTCAAGGCCATTCAAATAGTGCAATATGGCTTCATTTGGATGAAACATGGCCGTAACAACGATAATAGATGGCAACAAAATTCAACATCAAATTTCAAGGCCATTCAAATAGTGCAATACGGCTTCATTTGGATGAAACATGGCCGTAACAACGATAATAGATGGCAACAAAACTCAACATCAAATTTTAAGTACATGCAAATAGTGCAAGATGGCTTCATTTGGATGAAACATGGCCGTAACAACGATAATAGATGGCAAAAAAACTAAACATCAAATTTCAAGGCCATTCAAATAGTGCAATATGGCTTCATTTGGATGAAACAGGGCCGTAACAACGATAATAGATGGCAACAAAATTCAACATCAAATTTCAAGGCCATTGAATTAGTGCAAGATGGCTTCATTTGGATGAAACATGGCCGTAACAACGATAATAGATGGCAACAAAATTCAACATCAAATTTCAAGGCCATTCAAATAGTGCAATATGGCTTCATTTGGATGAAACATGGCCGTAACAACGATAATAGATGGCAACAAAATTCAACATCAAATTTCAAGGCCATTCAAATAGTGCAATATGGCTTCATTTGGATGAAACATGGCCGTAACAACGATAATAGATGGCAACAAAACTCAACATCAAATTTTAAGTACATGCAAATAGTGCAAGATGGCTTCATTTGGATGAAACATGGCCGTAACAACGATAATAGATGGCAAAAAAAACTAAACATCAAATTTCAAGGCCATTCAAATAATGCATTATGGCTTCATTTGGATGAAACATGGCCGTAACAACGATAATAGATGGCAACAAAATTCAACATCAAATTTCAAGGCCATTGAATTAGTGCAAGATGGCTTCATTTGGATGAAACATGGCCGTAACAACGATAATAGATGGCAACAAAATTCAACATCAAATTTCAAGGCCATTCAAATAGTGCAATATGGCTTCATTTGGATGAAACATGGCCGTAACAACGATAATAGATGGCAACAAAATTCAACATCAAATTTCAAGGCCATTCAAATAGTGCAAGATGGCTTCATTTGGATGAAACATGGCCGTAACAACGATAATAGATGGCAACAAAACTCAACATCAAATTTTAAGTACATGCAAATAGTGCAAGATGGCTTCATTTGGATGAAACATGGCCGTAACAACGATAATAGATGGCAAAAAAACTCAACATCAAATTTCAAGGCCATTCAAATAGAGCAATATGGCTTCATTTGGATGAAACATAGCCGTAACAACGATAATAGATGGCAACAAAACTCAACATCAAATTTCAAGGCCATTCAAATAGTGCAATATGGCTTCATTTGGATGAAACATGGCCGTAACAACGATAATAGATGGCAACAAAACTCAACATCAAATTTCAAGGCCATTCAAATAGTGCAAGATGGCTTCATTTGGATGAAACATGGCCGTAACAACGATAATAGATGGCAACAAAATTCAACATCAAATTTCAAGGCCATTCAAATAGTGCATTATGGCTTCATTTGGATGAAACATGGCCGTAACAACGATAATAGATGGCAACAAAATTCAACATCAAATTTCAAGGCCATTCAAATAGTGCAAGATGGCTTCATTTGGATGAAACATGGCCGTAACAACGATAATAGATGGCAACAAAACTCAACATCAAATTTCAAGGCCATTGAATTAGTGCAAGATGGCTTCATTTGGATGAAACATGGCCGTAACAACAATAATAGATGGCAACAAAATTCAACATCAAATTTCAAGGCCATTGAATTAGTGCAAGATGGCTTCATTTGGATGAAACATGGCCGTAACAACGATAATAGATGGCAACAAAATTCAACATCAAATTTTAAGGACATGCAAATAGTGCAAGATGGCTTCATTTGGATGAAACATGGTCGTAACAACGATAATAGATGGCAAAAAAACTAAACATCAAATTTCAAGGCCATTCAAATAGTGCAAGATGGCTTCATTTGGATGAAACATGGCCGTAACAACGATAATAGATGGCAACAAAATTCAACATCAAATTTCAAGGCCATTCAAATAGTGCAATATGGCTTCATTTGGATGTAACATGGCCGTAACAACGATAATAGATGGCAACAAAACTCAACATCAAATGTTAAGTCCATTCAAATAGTGCAAGATGGCTTCATTTGGATGAAACATGGCCGTAACAACGATAATAGATGGCAAAAAAAAACTAAACATAAAATTTCAAGGCCATTCAAATAGAGCAATATGGCTTCATTTGGATGAAACAGGGCCGTAACAACGATAATAGATGGCAACAAAATTCAACATCAAATTTCAAGGCCATTGAATTAGTGCAAGATGGCTTCATTTGGATGAAACATGGCCGTAACAACGATAATAGATGGCAACAAAATTCAACATCAAATTTCAAGGCCATTCAAATAGTGCAATATGGCTTCATTTGGATGAAACATGGCCGTAACAACGATAATAGATGGCAACAAAATTCAACATCAAATTTCAAGGCCATTCAAATAGTGCAAGATGGCTTCATTTGGATGAAACATGGCCGTAACAACGATAATAGATGGCAACAAAACTCAACATCAAATTTTAAGTACATGCAAATAGTGCAAGATGGCTTCATTTGGATGAAACATGGCCGTAACAACGATAATAGATGGCAACAAAACTCAACATCTAATTTTAAGTACATGCAAATAGTGCAAGATGGCTTCATTTGGATGAAACATGGCCGTAACAACGATAATAGATGGCAACAAAATTCAACATCAAATTTCAAGGCCATTCAAATAGTGCAAGATGGCTTCATTTGGATATAACATGGCCGTAACAACGATAATAGATGGCAACAAAATTCAACATTAACTTTTAAGTACACGCAAATAGTGCAAGATGGCTTCATTTGGATGAAACATGGCCGTAACAACGATAATAGATGGCAACAAAATTCAACATCAAATTTCAAGGCCATTCAAATAGTGCAATATGGCTTCATTTGGATGAAACATGGCCGTAACAACGATAATAGATGGCAACAAAATTCAACATCAAATTTCAAGGCCATTCAAATAGTGCAAGATGCCTTTATTTGGATGTAACATGGCCGTAACAACGATAATAGATGGCAACAAAACTCAACATCAAATTTTAAGTCCATTCAAATAGTGCAAGATGGCTTCATTTGGATGAAACATGGCCGTAACAACGATAATAGATGGCAAAAAAAACTAAACATAAAATTTCAAGGCCATTCAAATAGAGCAATATGGCTTCATTTGGATGAAACAGGGCCGTAACAACGATAATAGATGGCAACAAAATTCAACATCAAATTTCAAGGCCATTGAATTAGTGCAAGATGGCTTCATTTGGATGAAACATGGCCGTAACAACGATAATAGATGGCAACAAAATTCAACATCAAATTTTAAGTACATGCAAATAGTGCAATATGGCTTCATTTGGATGAAACATGGCCGTAACAACGATAATAGATGGCAAAAAAACTCAACATCAAATTTCAAGGCCATTGAATTAGAGCAAGATGCCTTTATTTGTATGAAACATGGCCGTAACAACGATAATAGATGGCAACAAAACTCAACATCAAATTTCAAGGCCATTCAAATAGTGCAAGATGGCTTCATTTGGATGAAACATGGCCGTAACAACGATAATAGATGGCAACAAAATTCAACATCAAATTTCAAGGCCATTCAAATAGTGCAATATGACTTCATTTGGATGAAACATGGCCGTAACAACGATAATAGATGGCAAAAAAATTCAACATTAAATTTTAAGTACATGCAAATAGTGCAATATGGCTTCATTTGGATGAAACATGGCCGTAACAACGATAATAGATGGCAACAAAATTCAACATCAAATTTCAAGGTCAATGAATTAGTGCAAGATGGCTTCATTTGGATGAAACATGGCCGTAACAACGATAATAGATGGCAACAAAATTCAACATCAAATTTCAAGGCCAATGTATTAGTGCAAGATGGCTTCATTTGGATGAAACATGGCCGTAACAACGATAATAGATGGCAACAAAACTCAACATCAAATTTTAAGTACATGCAAATAGTGCAAGATGGCTTCATTTGGATGAAACATGGCCGTAACAACGATAATAGATGGCAACAAAACTCAACATCAAATTTCAAGGCCATTGAATTAGTGCAAGATGGCTTCATTTGGATGAAACATGGCCGTAACAACGATAATAGATGGCAACAAAATTCAACATCAAATTTCAAGGCCATTCAAATAGTGCAATATGGCTGCATTTGGATGAAACATGGCCGTAACAACGATAATAGATGGCAACAAAATTCAACATCAAATTTCAAGGCCATTCAAATAGTGCAATATGGCTTCATTTGGATGAAACATGGCCGTAACAACGATAATAGATGGCAACAAAACTCAACATCAAATTTCAAGGCCATTCAAATAGTGCAAGATGGCTTCATTTGGATGAAACATGGCCGTAACAACGATAATAGATGGCAACAAAACTCAACATCAAATTTTAAGTACATGCAAATAGTGCAAGTTGGCTTCATTTGGATGAAACATGGCCGTAACAACGATAATAAATGGCAACAAAACTCAACATCAAATTTCAAGGCCATTCAAATAGTGCAATATGGCTTCATTTGGATGAAACATGGCCGTAACAACGATAATAGATGGCAACAAAATTCAACATCAAATTTCAAGGCCATTCAAATAGTGCAATATGGCTTCATTTGGATGAAACATGGCCGTAACAACGATAATAGATGGCAACAAAATTCAACATCAAATTTCAAGGCCATTCAAATAGTGCAATACGGCTTCATTTGGATGAAACATGGCCGTAACAACGATAATAGATGGCAACAAAACTCAACATCAAATTTTAAGTACATGCAAATAGTGCAAGATGGCTTCATTTGGATGAAACATGGCCGTAACAACGATAATAGATGGCAAAAAAACTAAACATCAAATTTCAAGGCCATTCAAATAGTGCAATATGGCTTCATTTGGATGAAACAGGGCCGTAACAACGATAATAGATGGCAACAAAATTCAACATCAAATTTCAAGGCCATTGAATTAGTGCAAGATGGCTTCATTTGGATGAAACATGGCCGTAACAACGATAATAGATGGCAACAAAATTCAACATCAAATTTCAAGGCCATTCAAATAGTGCAATATGGCTTCATTTGGATGAAACATGGCCGTAACAACGATAATAGATGGCAACAAAATTCAACATCAAATTTCAAGGCCATTCAAATAGTGCAATATGGCTTCATTTGGATGAAACATGGCCGTAACAACGATAATAGATGGCAACAAAACTCAACATCAAATTTTAAGTACATGCAAATAGTGCAAGATGGTTTCATTTGGATGAAACATGGCCGTAACAACGATAATAGATGGCAAAAAAAACTAAACATCAAATTTCAAGGCCATTCAAATAATGCATTATGGCTTCATTTGGATGAAACATGGCCGTAACAACGATAATAGATGGCAACAAAATTCAACATCAAATTTCAAGGCCATTGAATTAGTGCAAGATGGCTTCATTTGGATGAAACTTGGCCGTAACAACGATAATAGATGGCAACAAAATTCAACATCAAATTTCAAGGCCATTCAAATAGTGCAATATGGCTTCATTTGGATGAAACATGGCCGTAACAACGATAATAGATGGCAACAAAATTCAACATCAAATTTCAAGGCCATTCAAATAGTGCAAGATGGCTTCATTTGGATGAAACATGGCCGTAACAACGATAATAGATGGCAACAAAACTCAACATCAAATTTTAAGTACATGCAAATAGTGCAAGATGGCTTCATTTGGATGAAACATGGCCGTAACAACGATAATAGATGGCAAAAAAACTCAACATCAAATTTCAAGGCCATTCAAATAGAGCAATATGGCTTCATTTGGATGAAACATAGCCGTAACAACGATAATAGATGGCAACAAAACTCAACATCAAATTTCAAGGCCATTCAAATAGTGCAATATGGCTTCATTTGGATGAAACATGGCCGTAACAACGATAATAGATGGCAACAAAACTCAACATCAAATTTCAAGGCCATTCAAATAGTGCAAGATGGCTTCATTTGGATGAAACATGGCCGTAACAACGATAATAGATGGCAACAAAATTCAACATCAAATTTCAAGGCCATTCAAATAGTGCAATATGGCTTCATTTGGATGAAACATGGCCGTAACAACGATAATAGATGGCAACAAAATTCAACATCAAATTTCAAGGCCATTCAAATAGTGCAAGATGGCTTCATTTGGATGAAACATGGCCGTAACAACGATAATAGATGGCAACAAAACTCAACATCAAATTTCAAGGCCATTGAATTAGTGCAAGATGGCTTCATTTGGATGAAACATGGCCGTAACAACAATAATAGATGGCAACAAAATTCAACATCAAATTTCAAGGCCATTGAATTAGTGCAAGATGGCTTCATTTGGATGAAACATGGCCGTAACAACGATAATAGATGGCAACAAAATTCAACATCAAATTTTAAGGACATGCAAATAGTGCAAGATGGCTTCATTTGGATGAAACATGGTCGTAACAACGATAATAGATGGCAAAAAAACTAAACATCAAATTTCAAGGCCATTCAAATAGTGCAAGATGGCTTCATTTGGATGAAACATGGCCGTAACAACGATAATAGATGGCAACAAAATTCAACATCAAATTTCAAGGCCATTCAAATAGTGCAATATGGCTTCATTTGGATGTAACATGGCCGTAACAACGATAATAGATGGCAACAAAACTCAACATCAAATTTTAAGTCCATTCAAATAGTGCAAGATGGCTTCATTTGGATGAAACATGGCCGTAACAACGATAATAGATGGCAAAAAAAAACTAAACATAAAATTTCAAGGCCATTCAAATAGAGCAATATGGCTTCATTTGGATGAAACAGGGCCGTAACAACGATAATAGATGGCAACAAAATTCAACATCAAATTTCAAGGCCATTGAATTAGTGCAAGATGGCTTCATTTGGATGAAACATGGCCGTAACAACGATAATAGATGGCAACAAAATTCAACATCAAATTTCAAGGCCATTCAAATAGTGCAATATGGCTTCATTTGGATGAAACATGGCCGTAACAACGATAATAGATGGCAACAAAATTCAACATCAAATTTCAAGGCCATTCAAATAGTGCAAGATGGCTTCATTTGGATGAAACATGGCCGTAACAACGATAATAGATGGCAACAAAATTCAACATCAAATTTCAAGGCCATTCAAATAGTGCAAGATGGCTTCATTTGTATATAACATGGCCGTAACAACGATAATAGATGGCAACAAAATTCAACATTAACTTTTAAGTACACGCAAATAGTGCAAGATGGCTTCATTTGGATATAACATGGCCGTAACAACGATAATAGATGGCAACAAAATTCAACATTAACTTTTAAGTACACGCAAATAGTGCAAGATGGCTTCATTTGGATGAAACATGGCCGTAACAACGATAATAGATGGCAACAAAATTCAACATCAAATTTCAAGGCCATTCAAATAGTGCAATATGGCTTCATTTGGATGAAACATGGCCGTAACAACGATAATAGATGGCAACAAAATTCAACATCAAATTTCAAGGCCATTCAAATAGTGCAAGATGCCTTTATTTGGATGTAACATGGCCGTAACAACGATAATAGATGGCAACAAAATTCAACATCAAATTTTAAGGACATGCAAATAGTGCAAGATGGCTTCATTTGGATGAAACATGGTCGTAACAACGATAATAGATGGCAAAAAAACTAAACATCAAATTTCAAGGCCATTCAAATAGTGCAAGATGGCTTCATTTGGATGAAACATGGCCGTAACAACGATAATAGATGGCAACAAAATTCAACATCAAATTTCAAGGCCATTCAAATAGTGCAATATGGCTTCATTTGGATGTAACATGGCCGTAACAACGATAATAGATGGCAACAAAACTCAACATCAAATTTTAAGTCCATTCAAATAGTGCAAGATGGCTTCATTTGGATGAAACATGGCCGTAACAACGATAATAGATGGCAAAAAAAAACTAAACATAAAATTTCAAGGCCATTCAAATAGAGCAATATGGCTTCATTTGGATGAAACAGGGCCGTAACAACGATAATAGATGGCAACAAAATTCAACATCAAATTTCAAGGCCATTGAATTAGTGCAAGATGGCTTCATTTGGATGAAACATGGCCGTAACAACGATAATAGATGGCAACAAAATTCAACATCAAATTTCAAGGCCATTCAAATAGTGCAATATGGCTTCATTTGGATGAAACATGGCCGTAACAACGATAATAGATGGCAACAAAATTCAACATCAAATTTCAAGGCCATTCAAATAGTGCAAGATGGCTTCATTTGGATGAAACATGGCCGTAACAACGATAATAGATGGCAACAAAACTCAACATCAAATTTTAAGTACATGCAAATAGTGCAAGATGGCTTCATTTGGATGAAACATGGCCGTAACAACGATAATAGATGGCAACAAAATTCAACATCAAATTTCAAGGCCATTCAAATAGTGCAAGATGGCTTCATTTGGATATAACATGGCCGTAACAACGATAATAGATGGCAACAAAATTCAACATTAACTTTTAAGTACACGCAAATAGTGCAAGATGGCTTCATTTGGATGAAACATGGCCGTAACAACGATAATAGATGGCAACAAAATTCAACATCAAATTTCAAGGCCATTCAAATAGTGCAATATGGCTTCATTTGGATGAAACATGGCCGTAACAACGATAATAGATGGCAACAAAACTCAACATCAAATTTCAAGGCCATTCAAATAGTGCAAGATGGCTTCATTTGGATGAAACATGGCCGTAACAACGATAATAGATGGCAACAAAACTCAACATCAAATTTTAAGTACATGCAAATAGTGCATGTTGGCTTCATTTGGATGAAACATGGCCGTAACAACGATAATAGATGGCAACAAAACTCAACATCAAATTTCAAGGCCATTCAAATAGTGCAATATGGCTTCATTTGGATGAAACATGGCCGTAACAACGATAATAGATGGCAACAAAATTCAACATCAAATTTCAAGGCCATTCAAATAGTGCAATATGGCTTCATTTGGATGAAACATGGCCGTAACAACGATAATAGATGGCAACAAAATTCAACATCAAATTTCAAGGCCATTCAAATAGTGCAATACGGCTTCATTTGGATGAAACATGGCCGTAACAACGATAATAGATGGCAACAAAACTCAACATCAAATTTTAAGTACATGCAAATAGTGCAAGATGGCTTCATTTGGATGAAACATGGCCGTAACAACGATAATAGATGACAAAAAAACTAAACATCAAATTTCAAGGCCATTCAAATAGTGCAATATGGCTTCATTTGGATGAAACAGGGCCGTAACAACGATAATAGATGGCAACAAAATTCAACATCAAATTTCAAGGCCATTGAATTAGTGCAAGATGGCTTCATTTGGATGAAACATGGCCGTAACAACGATAATAGATGGCAACAAAATTCAACATCAAATTTCAAGGCCATTCAAATAGTGCAATATGGCTTCATTTGGATGAAACATGGCCGTAACAACGATAATAGATGGCAACAAAATTCAACATCAAATTTCAAGGCCATTCAAATAGTGCAAGATGGCTTCATTTGGATGAAACATGGCCGTAACAACGATAATAGATGGCAACAAAACTCAACATCAAATTTTAAGTACATGCAAATAGTGCAAGATGGCTTCATTTGGATGAAACATGGCCGTAACAACGATAATAGATGGCAAAAAAAACTAAACATCAAATTTCAAGGCCATTCAAATAGTGCATTATGGCTTCATTTGGATGAAACATGGCCGTAACAACGATAATAGATGGCAACAAAATTCAACATCAAATTTCAAGGCCATTGAATTAGTGCAAGATGGCTTCATTTGGATGAAACATGGCCGTAACAACGATAATAGATGGCAAAAAAATTCAACATCAAATTTCAAGGCCATTCAAATAGTGCAATATGGCTTCATTTGGATGAAACATGGCCGTAACAACGATAATAGATGGCAACAAAATTCAACATCAAATTTCAAGGCCATTCAAATAGTGCAAGATGGCTTCATTTGGATGAAACATGGCCGTAACAACGATAATAGATGGCAACAAAACTCAACATCAAATTTTAAGTACATGCAAATAGTGCAAGATGGCTTCATTTGGATGAAACATGGCCGTAACAACGATAATAGATGGCAAAAAAACTCAACATCAAATTTCAAGGCCATTCAAATAGAGCAATATGGCTTCATTTGGATGAAACATAGCCGTAACAACGATAATAGATGGCAACAAAACTCAACATCAAATTTCAAGGCCATTCAAATAGTGCAATATGGCTTCATTTGGATGAAACATGGCCGTAACAACGATAATAGATGGCAACAAAACTCAACATCAAATTTCAAGGCCATTCAAATAGTGCAAGATGGCTTCATTTGGATGAAACATGGCCGTAACAACGATAATAGATGGCAACAAAACTCAACATCAAATTTCAAGGCCATTCAAATAGTGCAATATGGCTTCATTTGGATGAAACATGGCCGTAACAACGATAATAGATGGCAACAAAATTCAACATCAAATTTCAAGGCCATTCAAATAGTGCAAGATGGCTTCATTTGGATGAAACATGGCCGTAACAACGATAATAGATGGCAACAAAACTCAACATCAAATTTCAAGGCCATTCAAATAGTGCAATATGGCTTCATTTGGATGAAACATGGCCGTAACAACAATAATAGATGGCAACAAAATTCAACATCAAATTTCAAGGCCATTGAATTAGTGCAAGATGGCTTCATTTGGATGAAACATGGCCGTAACAACGATAATAGATGGCAACAAAATTCAACATCAAATTTTAAGTACATGCAAATAGTGCAAGATGGCTTCATTTGGATGAAACATGGCCGTAACAACGATAATAGATGGCAAAAAAACTAAACATCAAATTTCAAGGCCATTCAAATAGTGCAAGATGGCTTCATTTGGATGAAACATGGCCGTAACAACGATAATAGATGGCAACAAAATTCAACATCAAATTTCAAGGCCATTGAATTAGTGCAAGATGGCTTCATTTGGATGAAACATGGCCGTAACAACGATAATAGATGGCAACAAAATTCAACATCAAATTTCAAGGCCATTCAAATAGTGCAATATGGCTTCATTTGGATGAAACATGGCCGTAACAACGATAATAGATGGCAACAAAATTCAACATCAAATTTCAAGGCCATTCAAATAGTGCAAGATGGCTTCATTTGGATGAAACATGGCCGTAACAACGATAATAGATGGCAACATAACTCAACATCAAATTTTAAGTACATGCAAATAGTGCAAGATGGCTTCATTTGGATGAAACATGGCCGTAACAACGATAATAGATGGCAACAAAACTCAACATCAAATTTTAAGTACATGCAAATAGTGCAAGATGGCTTCATTTGGATGAAACATGGCCGTAACAACGATAATAGATGGCAACAAAATTCAACATCAAATTTCAAGGCCATTCAAATAGTGCAAGATGGCTTCATTTGGATATAACATGGCCGTAACAACGATAATAGATGGCAACAAAATTCAACATTAACTTTTAAGTACACGCAAATAGTGCAAGATGGCTTCATTTGGATGAAACATGGCCGTAACAACGATAATAGATGGCAACAAAATTCAACATCAAATTTCAAGGCCATTGAATTAGTGCAAGATGGCTTCATTTGGATGAAACATGGCCGTAACAACGATAATAGATGGCAACAAAATTCAACATCAAATTTCAAGGCCAATATATTAGTGCAAGATGCCTTTATTTGGATGTAACATGGCCGTAACAACGATAATAGATGGCAACAAAACTCAACATCAAATTTTAAGTCCATTCAAATAGTGCAAGATGGCTTCATTTGGATGAAACATGGCCGTAACAACGATAATAGATGGCAAAAAAATTCAACATCAAATTTCAAGGCCATTCAAATAGAGCAATATGGCTTCATTTGGATGAAACATGGCCGTAACAACGATAATAGATGGCAAAAAAACTCAACATCAAATTTCCAGGCCATTCAAATAGTGCAAGATGGCTTCATTTGGATGACACACGGCCGTAACAACGATAATAGATGGCAACAAAACTCAACATCAAATTTCAAGGCCATTCAAATAGTGCAAGATGGCTTCATTTGGATGAAACATGGCCGTAACAACGATAATAGATGGCAACAAAACTCAACATCAAATTTCAAGGCCATTCAAATAGTGCAAGATGGCTTCATTTGGATGAAACATGGCCGTAACAACGATAATAGATGGCAAAAAAACTCAACATCAAATTTCAAGGCCATTCAAATAGTGCAAGATGGCTTCATTTGGATGAAACATGGCCGTAACAACGATAATTTTTTCTTGTTTATTTGGCACAACAACCACTGTCGGTCAAGGGCCTGCCAAGTACCCACTAGTGAAGTGAGCTTGGCTTTCAGTGACTTATTGTTACCATAGCAGGATAGTCAGTCCATTTCTGTCTCCCACCGTCGATGCGATCGGATGCTTATCACGATCGCTCCACAGCAACAGATCGAAATCGCTTCAAAGCCGAAAGTTCACCGACTGCCCTTTTAGTAGTATCACTGTGTGTCCTGGTGGTGAGTGTGAAGTCCTACTTGTGTGTAACTAGTGTATTTCATATAACGCACCACATGCCTAGCGTAAGCAGTGTGGCAAGTGTGTATTGTGCTGAGTGTGTAGAGTGTAGAGTGTACATAGTACCGTTACAGTCTCCGCCTTTGTGAGTAGACATCAGTGCGTGATGATAGGTTGATGACAAAGTTCTAGTAGTTTTGTACGTATTAGTATTTTGTTCTTGTTTTTTTTTCTCTCTCATTTTTTTTTCTTATCTTGCATTTCTCTCCGCGGTATTTCTATTAAATAATAATATCTGTTTGCCCCCAACTGTTGTGGCCAATATGGCCAATATGGAAATTGTAACGATTTCCTCTGATGAAGGGTTCACTACGGTATCCCATAAGAAAAGGAAAGAACCCGTAGTAGTAGAAGAAGGAACCAGTTGCAAAAAAGTTCTTGCTACCGTCACACCAATGTCGACTGACAAAGCAAGACATCGTGAATACCCATCTTGCTACCGGGGAGACTTTCGTGTCTTCATGATGCCCGGAAAAAGTGAGCTCAACCTAGTGGCTATAACTGCATCCCTGCATAAAAGCTATCCTGCGGTAACCGATGTATTTCGTGTTCGTACTAACCGGATACGAATCACCGTTAGCGACCGAATGCAGGCGAACGCTATAGCAGCTGATCCACAATTCACTGATCACTACCGGGTGTATATCCCAGGTGGAATAGTTGAGGTAGCAGGTGTCGTAGAGGATCTGGATATTCCATCCGAAGAACTGCTAAAGTTGGGAATGGGTGCTTTCCGGACTCTTTCCACTCCAGGGGTGAGGGTGATTGCGGTGAAACCACTTTACACCTCTTCCACAGTAAACGGGCAAAAGACGTACACGGAAACAAAATCAAAGCGCGTTACGTTTGAGGGAACTGTACTCCCTAGTTTCTTGGTGTACGAAGGACTCCGCATTCCTATTGCAAGACCCTTTGTTCCCAAGATTCCAACATGCGAGAAATGTAGTGAAATAGGTCATACAAAAGACTTTTGCAGCAACAAGTTTAAATGTTTTAAATGTCAAGGTCAACATCCGTCCTCGGATTGCACTGCAGCGCCATTCAAATGCGCTCAATGTAAAAATCATTGGCATGAACTAAAAGAGTGCCCAGTGTACAAGAAGTCCCAAAATGAACTAAAAAAAGCCCAGTACCAATTGGCCCGTGGGTCATATGCTGCAGTTCTAGCGAATGGTAGCTCGACCGAAAACACATACAGCGTGCTAGCTGAAGAGTTCACATCGGTAAACCAGGAACCAGTCCCTAAAATCTCGGAGGTGATAATAAGAGTGAAGAGATCCGTGAATCGACGTCGTCCTAGGAAAACTCTTATGAAGGCTACGCCTCCTAAGGAGAAGAAAGCTTTTCTACGTTATGAGAAGAAAAATTCTCCTCCCCAGGCACCACCTCGTCTAGCACGTGCCCCTCGTCCCAGAAAACCTAACAATCCTTCGCTGGACGAGGATCTTCCATCACTCCCTTCTCCTTCCCTCCCCCGGAATCCCCAGCCCAAGCCAGAGCCAAAAAAGAAACCTCGACGAAAGGTTCAGTCGCTGTCCATATCAGAAATGATTGACTCAATGATTACAGCGCTGGCTTTTCCAGAACCATTGAAAAGCATAATTGCTATGACACGACCAATGTTGGTCAGCGCAATAAAGCAATGGCTTGGGCAATGGCCTGCTTTGAGTTCGTTGGTACAATTGGAACATTAACCCGTCCATGGCTAACATACTCCAATGGAATTGTAGAAGTTTTCTTGGAAAAATAGATATGTTTAAAGTACAGGTAAACAAGCACAACATAGATGTATTTGTCCTATCAGAAACTTGGCTCTCCCCTGATAAAAAAGTTACCTTCCACGGATATAACATTATACGCCAAGATCGAAACACTATAGATAGGGTTAGGCGTGGTGGGGGAGTACTCATAGGAGTACGAAAAAACATACAATTCTTTCGAATACCCCTCCCCTCACTACTAATTATTGAATGTGTCGCAATCCAGGCAAAGATAGGCGATCTTGATTTATCCTTTGCATCTGTATATATCCCACCGGAAGCCGAGATTGAACTTGAGAAGATCAAAAAGGATCTTGAAATAATAGCATCGGCAATGAAAACACCTTTTCTTATCCTGGGAGATTTCAATTCTCATGGATACGACTGGGGATGCACACGAGACGACTCACGTGCTCCAGTCATTAGGGACTTTTGCGACAACCATAGATTGATAATATTAAACTCCGGCGATGCTACTAGAGTGGCAGGGCCTTCGGCGCGTGACAGTGCAATAGACCTGTCTCTATGCTCAGTGTCGCTTGCTCTGGATACTTTGTGGAAGGTTATCCAGGACCCTAATGGCAGCGATCACTTACCGATTGAAATTAAAATCACTACTGGAAGGCGCCCAATCAATAGCATACCGGTCAACTACGACATGACAAGGAATATTGATTGGACGAGATACAACGCACTTATGTCAGTGAGGCTGCCATCTGTGACATCCATTTTTGACCCACTAGTGGAATACAAAAATCTCGTAGACTGTGTAAACGAGTGCGCTCTTGCAGCCCAAACAAGAGAGCCCCGCCAAATAAGGACGCATACCAAGCCTCCCACTCCTTGGTGGGACAGAGACTGCCAAACTGCATACGTAGCGAAGCGAAAGGCATTTGGACAATATAAACTCCATGATTCCATTGCCTTATACGAAAAGTATAAGGCACTGGAGAGAACATGTAAAAACTTACTTAAAGCGAAAAAGAGAGGATTTTGGCGCAAATTTGTCAAAAACCTCCCGCCTGACACTTCGCTACGTGCGTTGTGGACAATGGGTAGAAGGATGCGAAACAGCACAATTACAAATGAGAGCGAAAGATTTTCAGGAGACTGGCTTTTTCAGTTCGCCGAAAGAATCTGTCCAGATTTCGTTCCAGCGCAGAAATTTGAACAACATGCGCCTTGCAGTGATCCCAGCTTGGATGCACCTTTCTCCATGGTCGAGCTATCCCTAGCTCTCCTTTCTTGCAATAATTCTTCCCCCGGACTGGATAAGATTAGGAGTAGTCTTCTCCGAAACCTTCCAGACGTGGCGAAGAAGCGGATATTGATGATATTTAACAAAATGATAGATCTCAATATAGTCCCGCAAGAATGGAGAGAGGTGAAAGTAGTCGCCATCTTGAAACCCGGCAAACCGTCATCAGAGCACGGGTCTTATAGACCTATATCCCTACTATCGTGCTTGCGCAAATTGTTCGAGAGGATGATTCTTTTTCGATTGGACAACTGGTTGGAGTCTAACAACTTGTTGTCCAGTACCCAATTTGGTTTCCGCAAAGGTAAGGGTACAAACGATTGCTTAGCGCTTCTAGTTTCAGAAATAGAGCTGGCACATACTCGTAAAGAGATGTTGGCCTCTGTATTTCTAGATATAAAAGGGGCATTTGACTCAGTATCGATTAGCATACTAGGTCAAAAACTTCAAAACGCGGGGTTAAGTCCTAAACTAAACACTTACCTTTGCTACCTCCTTTCTGAAAAAGCAATGAATTTCGATAATGGTCTCGCTCAAACAAGACGGATCAGTTATTTTGGACTACCACAAGGGTCCTGTTTGAGCCCCATTTTATACAACTTTTATGTAAATGATATCGACTCATGTCTTGCCCCAAACTGCAACCTAAGGCAATTGGCAGACGACGGTGTTGTGTCAGTCGCTAGCAACGACATCGTAGGTCTTCAAAATCCTTTGCAAACCACGCTGAACAATCTGGAAGCGTGGTCAAACAACCTAGGTATCGAGTTTTCCCCAGAAAAAACTGAAATGCTTATTTTTTCATTTCACTACGATACACCAAAAAATAGGCGTGAGAACGTGTACAAACCAAAGTTTGACATATATTTATATGGAGAAAACATCACGATTGCCCAAACTTTTAGATACCTAGGGGTTTGGTTTGACAGCAAAAATGTGTGGAGGTCACATATAGAACAACTGGCAAGAAAATGTGCCAAAAGAATTAACTTCCTCCGAACAGTCACGGGATTCTGGTGGGGTGCACACCCACTAGATCTCCTAAGACTGTATAAGACAACGATTTTATCCGTCTTGGAATATGGTTGCATATGCTTCCATTGGGCATCCAAGACGCATTTAATAAAACTAGAACGCATACAATATCGTTGTCTTAGAATTGCGCTGGGATGTATGAAATCCACCCATAATATGTCCCTAGAAGTGATGTCTGGAGTGATGCCGCTAAAACTGCGTTTTGAACAATTATCGCTTCGCCTTCTACTTCGTTCCACAGTATCTAATCCACTAGTGATTGATAATTTCAAATCCCTACAAGAGGCAGGTTCTAACTGCAAAATCATGAAGATATATCAGGATTTTGTATCTTTACAGGCTAACCCTAGTGCTTCACAAGCAATCAGCTGCGCCAATCTACCGGAGTCCTACAATTCCCTTTTGGTAACTGATTCCTCTTTGCAAGAGGAAACAAAGAACATACCAAACGATCTTCGCTGGAGGACAATTCCCAGCATTTTTGTGAACAAGTATGGCCATCCCAACGAAAAACAATATTTTACGGACGGATCCTTTTCAGACGTGGGCACGGGCTTTGGTGTATATAATACATCCAAACAAGCCTTCTTCAAATTGAGACAGCCATGCTCAATATTTGTCGCAGAGTTGGCTGCCATATTTTACGCGTTGCTTCTAATAAGCGCGAGCCCTCCGGATCAATATTATATATTCACTGACAGTCTCAGTGCTGTCGAAACTTTGAAATCCGTGGAGGCGATAAAGAGCTCTGATTACTTTATTAAAAAAATTCTAGAAACACTAAGCTCTCTGTTCAATAAAGCGTTTCGAATATCGCTTGTCTGGCTACCTGCTCATTGCGGAATCCCTGGCAATGAGAGGGCAGATCTCTTGGCCAAACGAGGCGCCTCTGAGGGCGATTCCTTTGAACGATCGATTCAGCCTCACGAATTCCTCCGCTTCCCACAGCAATTATGCATGGCTCGTTGGCAGAGCATGTGGGATGCCGATGATCTCGGGAGATTTCTTTACTCCATCTCTCCTAGGGTGACACAACGTCCTTGGTTTCAAAGCCTACAGGCAGATCGTGGATTCATTCGCATGACATCAAGACTCATGTCAAACCACTATGCGATGAATGCACATCTACAACGTATAGGGATCGTCGATACAAATGTATGTAGCTGTGGCAAAGGATTCCACGACATCGACCACGTCATATGGTCATGTGTGGAGTTTGAAACAACAAGACCCGCACTACTATCGACGGTTCAAGCAATAGGGAGGAACCCTGAAGTCCCAATACGTGACATCCTTGATCAAAGGGACTACGAATACGCGAGAATTCTGCACAAATATGCTAAGGAGGTTGGCATCACCTTGTAATCACGTACCGAACTTATATGTTTAGAGACCCAATAAATGTATAGGTATGATCATGTATGGCTTAGGGTGTATGGGCGTTCGTGTGCATGGGTAGGTGTCTGCATGGGTGTGCGTGTGTGCATGTGGATTTTCTTTATATCCACATCTACACACGCATAGCCATTTGGACGCTTGTTGGTGTTCTCGCGCGTATATATTTACCCGGTTGTGTATGATTGTACCTATTAGCATATTTGTTAGTAGTAACCTTAGTGTGTAGTATATTGTCTACGTTGTATGTTAAATTATGTTTAGTGATCCTCGGGCAGTCTGAACACTTAACCGACGGTTGGGGCAGAAGCTCACCACCATGACGAGCTCAGAGCGGAGCACTAGACAACCCGGATACTGGAAACCATCGCTCACCTAACACCTGTAAAATACGGTGTCGATGCCATATACACTAAATCCCTGCTCCCTTGGATGGGAATACTGGAATTCCCCATTAACACTATGGAAAGAGAACGGCTGGCATACAACAGAATCCGAGCCCACCCGGAATAAGGTGCACAAAGCCGAGCAAGGAAATGTGCTTCGGCCAGCCCATAGATATTAAGAAATACAATAGAACCAACAATGTTAGATTTAAGTCTAGTCCATAATGATACGGCCAACCAGGCCGTCCTTACGAGAAATAAAAAAAAAAAGGATAGTCAGTCCTACGTATCGGAGCACGGTCTATTTGGGGCTTGAACCCATGACGGGCATGTTGTTAAGTACGTTAACAACGATAATAGATGGCAACAAAATTCAACATCAGATTTCAAGGCCATTCAACTAGTGCAAGATGGCTTCATTTGGATGAAACATGGCCGTAACAACGATAATAGATGGCAACAAAACTCAACATCAAATTTCAAGGCCATTCAAATAGTGCAAAATGGCTTCATTTGGATAAAACATGGCCGTAACAACGATAATAGATGGCAACAAAATTCAACATCAAATTTCAAGGCCATTCAAATAGTGCAAGATGGCTTCATTTGGATGAAACACGGCCGTAACAACGATAATAGATGGCAACAAAATTCAACATCAAATTTCAAGGCCATTCAAATAGTGCAAGATGGCTTCATTTGGATGAAACAAGGCCGTAACAACGATAATAGATGGCAAAAAAACTCAACATCAAATTTCAAGGCCAATGAATTAGTACAAGATGCCTTCATTTGGATGAAACACGGCCGTAACAACGATAATAGATGGCAACAAAACTCAACAACAAATTTCAAGGCCATTCAAATAGTGCAAGATGGCTTCATTTGGATGAAACATGGCCGTAACAACGATAATAGATGGCAACAAAACTCAACTTCAAATTTCAAGGCCATTGAATTAGAGCAAGATGCCTTTATTTGGATGAAACATGGCCGTAACAACGATAATAGATGGCAACAAAATTCAACATCAAATTTCAAGGCCATTCAAATAGTGCAAGATGGCTTCATTTGGATGAAACATGGCCGTAACAACGATAATAGATGGCAACAAAATTCAACATCAAATTTCAAGGCCAATGAATAAGTGCAAGATGCCTTTATGTGGATGTGACATGGTCGTAACAACGATAATAGATGGCAACAAAACTCAACATCAAATTTTAAGTCCATTCAAATAGTGCAAGATGGCTTCATTTAAATGAAACATGGCCGTAACAACGATAATAGATGGCAACAAAATTCAACATCAAATTTCAAGGCCATTCAAATAGTGCAAGATGGCTTCATTTGGATGAAACATGGCCGTAACAACGATTATAGATGGCAAAAAAACTCAACATCAAATTTCAAGGCCATTCAAATAGTGCAATATGGCTTCATTTGGATGAAACATGGCCGTAACAACGATAATAGATGGCAACAAAATTCAACATCAAATTTCAAGGCCATTCAAATAGTGCAATATGACTTCATTTGGATGAAACATGGCCGTAACAACGATAATAGATGGCAACAAAACTCAACATCAAATTTCAAGGCCATTCAAATAGTGCAAGATGGCTTCATTTGGATGAAACATGGCCGTAACAACGATAATAGATGGCAACAAAACTCAACATCAAATTTCAAGGCCATTCAAATAGAGCAAGATGGCTTCATTTGGATGAAACATGGCCGTAACAACGATAATAGATGGCAAAAAAACCCAACATCAAATTTCAAGGCCATTCAAATAGAGCAAGATGCCTTTAGTTGGATGAAACATGGCCGTAACAACGATAATAGATGGCAACAAAATTCAACAACAAATTTCAAGGCCAATGAATTAGTGCAAGATGCCTTTATTTGGATGTAACATGGCCGTAACAACGATAATTTTTTTCTTTTTTCTTTGGCACAACAACCACTGTCGGTCAAGGGCCTGCCAAGTTCCCACTAGTGAAGTGAGCTTGGCTTTCAGTGACTTATTGTTACCATAGCAGAATAGTCAGTCCTACGTATGGGAGCACGGTCTATTTGGGGCTTGAACCCATGACGGGCATGTTGTTAAGTACGTTAACAACGATAATAGATGGCAACAAAATTCAACATCAAATTTCAAGGCCATTCAACTAGTGCAAGATGGCTTCATTTGGATGAAACACGGCCGTAACAACGATAATAGATGGCAACAAAACTCAACATCAAATTTCAAGGCCATTCAAATAGTGCAAGATGGCTTCATTTGGATGAAACATGGCCGTAACAACGATAATAGATGGCAAAAAAACTCAACATCAAATTTCAAGGCCATTCAAATAGTGCAAGATGGCTTCATTTGGATGAAACATGGCCGTAACAACGATAATAGATGGCAACAAAACTCAATCTCAAATTTCAAGGCCATTCAAATAGTGCAAGATGGCTTCATTTGGATGAAACATGGCCGTAACAACGATAATAGATGGCAACAAAATTCAACATCAAATTTCAAGGCCATTCAAATAGTGCAAGATGGCTTCATTTGGATGAAACATGGCCGTAACAACGATAATAGATGGCAACAAAATTCAACATCAAATTTCAAGGCCATTCAAATAGTGCAAGATGGCTTCATTTGGATGAAACATGGCCGTAACAACGATAATAGATGGCAACAAAATTCAACACCAAATTTCAAGGCCATTCAAATAGTGCAAGATGGCTTCATTTGGATGAAATATGGCCGTAACAACGATAATAGATGGCAACAAAATTCAACATCAAATTTCAAGGCCATTCAAATAGTGCAAGATGGCTTCATTTGGATGAAACATGGCCGTAACAACGATAATAGATGGCAAAAAAACTCAACATCAAATTTCAAGGCCATTCAAATAGTGCAAGATGGCTTCATTTGGATGAAACATGGCCGTAACAACGATAATTTTTTCTTGTTTCTTTGGCACAACAACCACTGTCGGTCAAGGGCCTGCCAAGTACCCACTAGTGAAGTGAGCTTGGCTTTCAGTGACTTATTGTTACCATAGCAGGATAGTCAGTCCATTTCTGTCTCCCACCGTCGATGCGATCGGATGCTTATCACGATCGCTCCACAGCAACAGATCGAAATCGCTTCAAAGCCGAAAGTTCACCGACTGCCCTTTTAGTAGTATCACTGTGTGTCCTGGTGGTGAGTGTGAAGTCCTACTTGTGTGTAACTAGTGTATTTCATATAACGCACCACATGCCTAGCGTAAGCAGTGTGGCAAGTGTGTATTGTGCTGAGTGTGTAGAGTGTAGAGTGTACATAGTACCGTTACAGTCTCCGCCTTTGTGAGTAGACATCAGTGCGTGATGATAGGTTGATGACAAAGTTCTAGTAGTTTTGTACGTATTAGTATTTTGTTCTTGTTTTTTTTTCTCTCTCATTTTTTTTTCTTATCTTGCATTTCTCTCCGCGGTATTTCTATTAAATAATAATATCTGTTTGCCCCCAACTGTTGTGGCCAATATGGCCAATATGGAAATTGTAACGATTTCCTCTGATGAAGGGTTCACTACGGTATCCCATAAGAAAAGGAAAGAACCCGTAGTAGTAGAAGAAGGAACCAGTTGCAAAAAAGTTCTTGCTACCGTCACACCAATGTCGACTGACAAAGCAAGACATCGTGAATACCCATCTTGCTACCGGGGAGACTTTCGTGTCTTCATGATGCCCGGAAAAAGTGAGCTCAACCTAGTGGCTATAACTGCATCCCTGCATAAAAGCTATCCTGCGGTAACCGATGTATTTCGTGTTCGTACTAACCGGATACGAATCACCGTTAGCGACCGAATGCAGGCGAACGCTATAGCAGCTGATCCACAATTCACTGATCACTACCGGGTGTATATCCCAGGTGGAATAGTTGAGGTAGCAGGTGTCGTAGAGGATCTGGATATTCCATCCGAAGAACTGCTAAAGTTGGGAATGGGTGCTTTCCGGACTCTTTCCACTCCAGGGGTGAGGGTGATTGCGGTGAAACCACTTTACACCTCTTCCACAGTAAACGGGCAAAAGACGTACACGGAAACAAAATCAAAGCGCGTTACGTTTGAGGGAACTGTACTCCCTAGTTTCTTGGTGTACGAAGGACTCCGCATTCCTATTGCAAGACCCTTTGTTCCCAAGATTCCAACATGCGAGAAATGTAGTGAAATAGGTCATACAAAAGACTTTTGCAGCAACAAGTTTAAATGTTTTAAATGTCAAGGTCAACATCCGTCCTCGGATTGCACTGCAGCGCCATTCAAATGCGCTCAATGTAAAAATCATTGGCATGAACTAAAAGAGTGCCCAGTGTACAAGAAGTCCCAAAATGAACTAAAAAAAGCCCAGTACCAATTGGCCCGTGGGTCATATGCTGCAGTTCTAGCGAATGGTAGCTCGACCGAAAACACATACAGCGTGCTAGCTGAAGAGTTCACATCGGTAAACCAGGAACCAGTCCCTAAAATCTCGGAGGTGATAATAAGAGTGAAGAGATCCGTGAATCGACGTCGTCCTAGGAAAACTCCTATGAAGGCTACGCCTCCTAAGGAGAAGAAAGCTTCTCTACGTTATGAGAAGAAAAATTCTCCTCCCCAGGCACCACCTCGTCTAGCACGTGCCCCTCGTCCCAGAAAACCTAACAATCCTTCGCTGGACGAGGATCTTCCATCACTCCCTTCTCCTTCCCTCCCCCGGAATCCCCAGCCCAAGCCAGAGCCAAAAAAGAAACCTCGACGAAAGGTTCAGTCGCTGTCCATATCAGAAATGATTGACTCAATGATTACAGCACTGGCTTTTCCAGAACCATTGAAAAGCATAATTGCTATGACACGACCAATGTTGGTCAGCGCAATAAAGCAATGGCTTGGGCAATGGCCTGCTTTGAGTTCGTTGGTACAATTGGAACATTAACCCGTCCATGGCTAACATACTCCAATGGAATTGTAGAAGTTTTCTTGGAAAAATAGATATGTTTAAAGTACAGGTAAACAAGCACAACATAGATGTATTTGTCCTATCAGAAACTTGGCTCTCCCCTGATAAAAAAGTTACCTTCCACGGATATAACATTATACGCCAAGATCGAAACACTATAGATAGGGTTAGGCGTGGTGGGGGAGTACTCATAGGAGTACGAAAAAACATACAATTCTTTCGAATACCCCTCCCCTCACTACTAATTATTGAATGTGTCGCAATCCAGGCAAAGATAGGCGATCTTGATTTATCCTTTGCATCTGTATATATCCCACCGGAAGCCGAGATTGAACTTGAGAAGATCAAAAAGGATCTTGAAATAATAGCATCGGCAATGAAAACACCTTTTCTTATCCTGGGAGATTTCAATTCTCATGGATACGACTGGGGATGCACACGAGACGACTCACGTGCTCCAGTCATTAGGGACTTTTGCGACAACCATAGATTGATAATATTAAACTCCGGCGATGCTACTAGAGTGGCAGGGCCTTCGGCGCGTGACAGTGCAATAGACCTGTCTCTATGCTCAGTGTCGCTTGCTCTGGATACTTTGTGGAAGGTTATCCAGGACCCTAATGGCAGCGATCACTTACCGATTGAAATTAAAATCACTACTGGAAGGCGCCCAATCAATAGCATACCGGTCAACTACGACATGACAAGGAATATTGATTGGACGAGATACAACGCACTTATGTCAGTGAGGCTGCCATCTGTGACATCCATTTTTGACCCACTAGTGGAATACAAAAATCTCGTAGACTGTGTAAACGAGTGCGCTCTTGCAGCCCAAACAAGAGAGCCCCGCCAAATAAGGACGCATACCAAGCCTCCCACTCCTTGGTGGGACAGAGACTGCCAAACTGCATACGTAGCGAAGCGAAAGGCATTTGGACAATATAAACTCCATGACTCCATTGCCTTATACGAAAAGTATAAGGCACTGGAGAGAACATGTAAAAACTTACTTAAAGCGAAAAAGAGAGGATTTTGGCGCAAATTTGTCAAAAACCTCCCGCCTGACACTTCGCTACGTGCGTTGTGGACAATGGGTAGAAGGATGCGAAACAGCACAATTACAAATGAGAGCGAAAGATTTTCAGGAGACTGGCTTTTTCAGTTCGCCGAAAGAATCTGTCCAGATTTCGTTCCAGCGCAGAAATTTGAACAACATGCGCCTTGCAGTGATCCCAGCTTGGATGCACCTTTCTCCATGGTCGAGCTATCCCTAGCTCTCCTTTCTTGCAATAATTCTTCCCCCGGACTGGATAAGATTAGGAGTAGTCTTCTCCGAAACCTTCCAGACGTGGCGAAGAAGCGGATATTGATGATATTTAACAAAATGATAGATCTCAATATAGTCCCGCAAGAATGGAGAGAGGTGAAAGTAGTCGCCATCTTGAAACCCGGCAAACCGTCATCAGAGCACGGGTCTTATAGACCTATATCCCTACTATCGTGCTTGCGCAAATTGTTCGAGAGGATGATTCTTTTTCGATTGGACAACTGGTTGGAGTCTAACAACTTGTTGTCCAGTACCCAATTTGGTTTCCGCAAAGGTAAGGGTACAAACGATTGCTTAGCGCTTCTAGTTTCAGAAATAGAGCTGGCACATACTCGTAAAGAGATGTTGGCCTCTGTATTTCTAGATATAAAAGGGGCATTTGACTCAGTATCGATTAGCATACTAGGTCAAAAACTTCAAAACGCGGGGTTAAGTCCTAAACTAAACACTTACCTTTGCTACCTCCTTTCTGAAAAAGCAATGAATTTCGATAATGGTCTCGCTCAAACAAGACGGATCAGTTATTTTGGACTACCACAAGGGTCCTGTTTGAGCCCCATTTTATACAACTTTTATGTAAATGATATCGACTCATGTCTTGCCCCAAACTGCAACCTAAGGCAATTGGCAGACGACGGTGTTGTGTCAGTCGCTAGCAACGACATCGTAGGTCTTCAAAATCCTTTGCAAACCACGCTGAACAATCTGGAAGCGTGGTCAAACAACCTAGGTATCGAGTTTTCCCCAGAAAAAACTGAAATGCTTATTTTTTCATTTCACTACGATACACCAAAAAATAGGCGTGAGAACGTGTACAAACCAAAGTTTGACATATATTTATATGGAGAAAACATCACGATTGCCCAAACTTTTAGATACCTAGGGGTTTGGTTTGACAGCAAAAATGTGTGGAGGTCACATATAGAACAACTGGCAAGAAAATGTGCCAAAAGAATTAACTTCCTCCGAACAGTCACGGGATTCTGGTGGGGTGCACACCCACTAGATCTCCTAAGACTGTATAAGACAACGATTTTATCCGTCTTGGAATATGGTTGCATATGCTTCCATTGGGCATCCAAGACGCATTTAATAAAACTAGAACGCATACAATATCGTTGTCTTAGAATTGCGCTGGGATGTATGAAATCCACCCATAATATGTCCCTAGAAGTGATGTCTGGAGTGATGCCGCTAAAACTGCGTTTTGAACAATTATCGCTTCGCCTTCTACTTCGTTCCACAGTATCTAATCCACTAGTGATTGATAATTTCAAATCCCTACAAGAGGCAGGTTCTAACTGCAAAATCATGAAGATATATCAGGATTTTGTATCTTTACAGGCTAACCCTAGTGCTTCACAAGCAATCAGCTGCGCCAATCTACCGGAGTCCTACAATTCCCTTTTGGTAACTGATTCCTCTTTGCAAGAGGAAACAAAGAACATACCAAACGATCTTCGCTGGAGGACAATTCCCAGCATTTTTGTGAACAAGTATGGCCATCCCAACGAAAAACAATATTTTACGGACGGATCCTTTTCAGACGTGGGCACGGGCTTTGGTGTATATAATACATCCAAACAAGCCTTCTTCAAATTGAGACAGCCATGCTCAATATTTGTCGCAGAGTTGGCTGCCATATTTTACGCGTTGCTTCTAATAAGCGCGAGCCCTCCGGATCAATATTATATATTCACTGACAGTCTCAGTGCTGTCGAAACTTTGAAATCCGTGGAGGCGATAAAGAGCTCTGATTACTTTATTAAAAAAATTCTAGAAACACTAAGCTCTCTGTTCAATAAAGCGTTTCGAATATCGCTTGTCTGGCTACCTGCTCATTGCGGAATCCCTGGCAATGAGAGGGCAGATCTCTTGGCCAAACGAGGCGCCTCTGAGGGCGATTCCTTTGAACGATCGATTCAGCCTCACGAATTCCTCCGCTTCCCACAGCAATTATGCATGGCTCGTTGGCAGAGCATGTGGGATGCCGATGATCTCGGGAGATTTCTTTACTCCATCTCTCCTAGGGTGACACAACGTCCTTGGTTTCAAAGCCTACAAGCAGATCGTGGATTCATTCGCATGACATCAAGACTCATGTCAAACCACTATGCGATGAATGCACATCTACAACGTATAGGGATCGTCGATACAAATGTATGTAGCTGTGGCAAAGGATTCCACGACATCGACCACGTCATATGGTCATGTGTGGAGTTTGAAACAACAAGACCCGCACTACTATCGACGGTTCAAGCAATAGGGAGGAACCCTGAAGTCCCAATACGTGACATCCTTGATCAAAGGGACTACGAATACGCGAGAATTCTGCACAAATATGCTAAGGAGGTTGGCATCACCTTGTAATCACGTACCGAACTTATATGTTTAGAGACCCAATAAATGTATAGGTATGATCATGTATGGCTTAGGGTGTATGGGCGTTCGTGTGCATGGGTAGGTGTCTGCATGGGTGTGCGTGTGTGCATGTGGATTTTCTTTATATCCACATCTACACACGCATAGCCATTTGGACGCTTGTTGGTGTTCTCGCGCGTATATATTTACCCGGTTGTGTATGATTGTACCTATTAGCATATTTGTTAGTAGTAACCTTAGTGTGTAGTATATTGTCTACGTTGTATGTTAAATTATGTTTAGTGATCCTCGGGCAGTCTGAACACTTAACCGACGGTTGGGGCAGAAGCTCACCACCATGACGAGCTCAGAGCGGAGCACTAGACAACCCGGATACTGGAAACCATCGCTCACCTAACACCTGTAAAATACGGTGTCGATGCCATATACACTAAATCCCTGCTCCCTTGGATGGGAATACTGGAATTCCCCATTAACACTATGGAAAGAGAACGGCTGGCATACAACAGAATCCGAGCCCACCCGGAATAAGGTGCACAAAGCCGAGCAAGGAAATGTGCTTCGGCCAGCCCATAGATATTAAGAAATACAATAGAACCAACAATGTTAGATTTAAGTCTAGTCCATAATGATACGGCCAACCAGGCCGTCCTTACGAGAAATAAAAAAAAAAAAGGATAGTCAGTCCTACGTATCGGAGCACGGTCTATTTGGGGCTTGAACCCATGACGGGCATGTTGTTAAGTACGTTAACAACGATAATAGATGGCAACAAAATTCAACATCAAATTTCAAGGCCATTCAACTAGTGCAAGATGGCTTCATTTGGATGAAACATGGCCGTAACAACGATAATAGATGGCAACAAAACTCAACATCAAATTTCAAGGCCATTCAAATAGTGCAAAATGGCTTCATTTGGATAAAACATGGCCGTAACAACGATAATAGATGGCAACAAAATTCAACATCAAATTTCAAGGCCATTCAAATAGTGCAAGATGGCTTCATTTGGATGAAACACGGCCGTAACAACGATAATAGATGGCAACAAAATTCAACATCAAATTTCAAGGCCATTCAAATAGTGCAAGATGGCTTCATTTGGATGAAACAAGGCCGTAACAACGATAATAGATGGCAACAAAACTCAACATCAAATTTCAAGGCCAATGAATTAGTACAAGATGCCTTCATTTGGATGAAACACGGCCGTAACAACGATAATAGATGGCAACAAAACTCAACAACAAATTTCAAGGCCATTCAAATAGTGCAAGATGGCTTCATTTGGATGAAACATGGCCGTAACAACGATAATAGATGGCAAAAAAACTCAACATCAAATTTCAAGGCCATTGAATTAGAGCAAGATGCCTTTATTTGGATGAAACATGGCCGTAACAACGATAATAGATGGCAACAAAATTCAACATCAAATTTCAAGGCCATTCAAATAGTGCAAGATGGCTTCATTTGGATGAAACATGGCCGTAACAACGATAATAGATGGCAACAAAATTCAACATCAAATTTCAAGGCCAATGAATAAGTGCAAGATGCCTTTATGTGGATGTGACATGGTCGTAACAACGATAATAGATGGCAACAAAACTCAACATCAAATTTTAAGTCCATTCAAATAGTGCAAGATGGCTTCATTTAAATGAAACATGGCCGTAACAACGATAATAGATGGCAACAAAATTCAACATCAAATTTCAAGGCCATTCAAATAGTGCAAGATGGCTTCATTTGGATGAAACACGGCCGTAACAACGATTATAGATGGCAAAAAAACTCAACATCAAATTTCAAGGCCATTCAAATAGTGCAATATGGCTTCATTTGGATGAAACATGGCCGTAACAACGATAATAGATGGCAACAAAATTCAACATCAAATTTCAAGGCCATTCAAATAGTGCAATATGACTTCATTTGGATGAAACATGGCCGTAACAACGATAATAGATGGCAACAAAACTCAACATCAAATTTCAAGGCCATTCAAATAGTGCAAGATGGCTTCATTTGGATGAAACATGGCCGTAACAACGATAATAGATGGCAACAAAACTCAACATCAAATTTCAAGGCCATTCAAATAGAGCAAGATGGCTTCATTTGGATGAAACATGGCCGTAACAACGATAATAGATGGCAAAAAAACTCAACATCAAATTTCAAGGCCATTCAAATAGAGCAAGATGCCTTTAGTTGGATGAAACATGGCCGTAACAACGATAATAGATGGCAACAAAATTCAACAACAAATTTCAAGGCCAATGAATTAGTGCAAGATGCCTTTATTTGGATGTAACATGGCCGTAACAACGATAATTTTTTTCTTTTTTCTTTGGCACAACAACCACTGTCGGTCAAGGGCCTGCCAAGTTCCCACTAGTGAAGTGAGCTTGGCTTTCAGTGACTTATTGTTACCATAGCAGAATAGTCAGTCCTACGTATGGGAGCACGGTCTATTTGGGGCTTGAACCCATGACGGGCATGTTGTTAAGTACGTTAACAACGATAATAGATGGCAACAAAATTCAACATCAAATTTCAAGGCCATTCAACTAGTGCAAGATGGCTTCATTTGGATGAAACACGGCCGTAACAACGATAATAGATGGCAACAAAACTCAACATCAAATTTCAAGGCCATTGAAATAGTGCAAAATGGCTTCATTTGGATAAAACATGGCCGTAACAACGATAATAGATGGCAACAAAATTCAACATCAAATTTCAAGGCCATTCAAATAGTGCAATATGGCTTCATTTGGATGAAACATGGCCGTAACAACGATAATAGATGGCAACAAAATTCAACATCAAATTTCAAGGCCATTCAAATAGTGCAATATGACTTCATTTGGATATAACATGGCCGTAACAACGATAATAGATGGCAAAAAACTCAACATCAAATTTCAAGGCCATTCAAATAGTGCAAGATGGCTTCATTTGGATGAAACATGGCCGTAACAACGATAATAGATGGCAACAAAACTCAACATCAAATTTCAAGGCCATTCAAATAGTGCAAGATGGCTTCATTTGGATGAAACATGGCCGTAACAACGATAATAGATGGCAAAAAACTCAACATCAAATTTCAAGGCCATTCAAATAGTACAATATGGCTTCATTTGGATGAAACATAGCCGTAACAACGATAATAGATGGCAACAAAATTCAACATCAAATTTCAAGGCCATTCAAATAGTGCAAGATGGCTTCATTTGGATGAAACATGGCCGTAACAACGATAATAGATGGCAAAAAAACTCAACATCAAATTTCAAGGCCATTGAATTAGAGCAAGATGCCTTTATTTGGATGTAACATGGCCGTAACAACGATAATTTTTTCTTTTTTCTTTGGCACAACAACCACTGTCGGTCAAGGGCCTGCCAAGTACCCACGAGTGAAGTGAGCTTGGCTTTCAGTGACTTATCGTTACCATAGCAGAATAGTCAGTCCTACGTATGGGAGCACGGTCTATTTGGGGCTTGAACCCATGACGGGCATGTTGTTAAGTACGTTAACAACGATAATAGATGGCAACAAAACTCAACATCAAATTTCAAGGCCATTCAACTAGTGCAAGATGGCTTCATTTGGATGAAACATGGCCGTAACAAGGATAATAGATGGCAAAAAAACTCAACATCAAATTTCAAGGCCATTGAATTTTGGCAAAATGCTTTTATTTGGATGAAACATGGCCGTAACAACGATAATAGATGGCAACAAAACTCAACATCAAATTTCAAGGCCATTCAAATAGTGCAAGATGGCTTCATGTGGATGAAACATGGCCGTAACAATGATAATAGATGGCAAAAAAACTCAACATCAAATTTCAAGGCCATTGAATTTTGGCAAAATGCTTTTATTTGGATGAAACATGGCCGTAACAACGATAATAGATGGCAAAAAAACTCAACATCAAATTTCAAGGCCATTCAAATAGTGCAATATGGCTTCATTTGGATGAAACATGGCCGTAACAACGATAATAGATGGCAACAAAATTCAACATCAAATTTCAAGGCCATTCAAATAGTGCAAGATGGCTTCATTTGGATGAAACATGGCCGTAACAACGATAATAGATGGCAACAAAATTCAACATCAAATTTCAAGGCCATTCAAATAGTGCAAGATGGCTTCATTTGGATGAAACATGGCCGTAACAACGATAATAGATGGCAACAAAATTCAACATCAAATTTCAAGGCCAATGAATTAGTGCAAGATGCCTTCATTTGGATGTAACATGGCCGTAACAACGATAATAGATGGCAAAAAAATTCAACATCAAATTTCAAGGCCATTCAAATAGTGCAAGATGGCTTCATTTGGATGAAACATGGCCGTAACAACGATAATAGATGGCAACAAAATTCAACATCAAATTTCAAGGCCATTCAAATAGTGCAAGATGGCTTCATTTAAATGAAACATGGCCGTAACAACGATAATAGATGGCAAAAAAACCCAACATCAAATTTCAAGGCCATTCAAATAGTGCAAGATGGCTTCATTTGGATGAAACATGGCCGTAACAACGATAATAGATGGCAACAAAATTCAACATCAAATTTCAAGGCCATTGAATTAGTGCAAGATGGCTTCATTTGGATGAAACATGGCCGTAACAGCGATAATAGATGGCAAAAAAACTCAACATCAAATTTCAAGGCCATTCAAATAGTGCAAGATGGCTTCATTTGGATGAAACATGGCCATAACAACGATAATAGATGGCAAAAAAACTCAACATCAAATTTCAAGGCCATTGAATTAGAGCAAGATGCCTTTATTTGGATGAAACATGGCCGTAACAACGATAATAGATGGCAACAAAATTCAACATCAAATTTCAAGGCCATTCAAATAGTGCAAGATGGCTTCATTTGGATGAAACATGGCCGTTACAACGATAATAGATGGCAAAAAAACTCAACATCAAATTTAAAGTAGATGCAAATAGTGCAAGATGGCTTCATTTGGATGAAACATGGCCGTAACAACGATAATAGATGGCAAAAAAACTCAACATCAAATTTCAAGGCCATTCAAATAGTGCAATATGGCTTCATTTGGATGAAACATGGCCGTAACAACGATAATAGATGGCAACAAAATTCAACATCAAATTTCAAGGCCATTCAAATAGTGCAATATGACTTCATTTGGATATAACATGGCCGTAACAACGATAATAGATGGCAAAAAACTCAACATCAAATTTCAAGGCCATTCAAATAGTGCAAGATGGCTTCATTTGGATGAAACATGGCCGTAACAACGATAATAGATGGCAACAAAACTCAACATCAAATTTCAAGGCCATTCAAATAGTGCAAGATGGCTTCATTTGGATGAAACATGGCCGTAACAACGATAATAGATGGCAAAAAACTCAACATCAAATTTCAAGGCCATTCAAATAGTACAATATGGCTTCATTTGGATGAAACATAGCCGTAACAACGATAATAGATGGCAACAAAATTCAACATCAAATTTCAAGGCCATTCAAATAGTGCAAGATGGCTTCATTTGGATGAAACATGGCCGTAACAACGATAATAGATGGCAAAAAAAACTCAACATCAAATTTCTAGGCCATTGAATTAGAGCAAGATGCCTTTATTTGGATGTAACATGGCCGTAACAACGATAATTTTTTCTTTTTTCTTTGGCACAACAACCACTGTCGGTCAAGGGCCTGCCAAGTACCCACGAGTGAAGTGAGCTTGGCTTTCAGTGACTTATTGTTACCATAGCAGAATAGTCAGTCCTACGTATGGGAGCACGGTCTATTTGGGGCTTGAACCCATGACGGGCATGTTGTTAAGTACGTTAACAACGATAATAGATGGCAACAAAACTCAACATCAAATTTCAAGGCCATTCAACTAGTGCAAGATGGCTTCATTTGGATGAAACATGGCCGTAACAAGGATAATAGATGGCAACAAAACTCAACATCAAATTTCAAGGCCATAGAAATAGTGCAAAATGGCTTCATTTGGATAAAACATGGCCGTAACAACGATAATAGATGGCAACAAAATTCAACATCAAATTTCAAGGCCATTCAAATAGTGCAAGATGGCTTCATTTGGATGAAACATGGCCGTAACAACGATAATAGATGGCAACAAAATTCAACATCAAATTTCAAGGCCATTCAAATAGTACAATATGGCTTCATTTGGATGAAACATGGCCGTAACAACGATAATAGATGCCAAAAAAACTCAACATCAAATTTCAAGGCCATTCAAATAGTGCAATATGGCTTCATTTGGATGAAACATGGCCGTAACAACGATAATAGATGGCAAAAAAACTCAACATCAAATTTCAAGGCCATTGAATTAGTGCAAGATGGCTTCATTTGGATGAAACATGGCCGTAACAACGATAATAGATGGCAACAAAATTCAACATCAAATTTCAAGGCCAATGAATTAGTGCAAGATGCCTTTATTTGTATGAAACATGGCCGTACCAACGATAATAGATGGCAACAAAATTCAACATCAAATTTCAAGGCCATTCAAATAGTGCAATATGGCTTCATTTGGATGAAACATGGCCGTAACAACGATAATAGATGGCAACAAAACTCAACATCAAATTTCAAGGCCATTCAAATAGTGCAAGATGGCTTCATGTGGATGAAACATGGCCGTAACAATGATAATAGATGGCAAAAAAACTCAACATCAAATTTCAAGGCCATTGAATTTTGGCAAGATGCTTTTATTTGGATGAAACATGGCCGTAACAACGATAATAGATGGCAAAAAAACTCAACATCAAATTTCAAGGCCATTCAAATAGTGCAATATGGCTTCATTTGGATGAAACATGGCCGTAACAACGATAATAGATGGCAAAAAAATTCAACTTCAAATTTCAAGGCCATTCAAATAGTGCAAGATGGCTTCATTTGGATGAAACATGGCCGTAACAACGATAATAGATGGCAACAAAATTCAACATCAAATTTCAAGGCCATTCAAATAGTGCAAGATGGCTTCATTTGGATGAAACATGGCCGTAACAACGATAATAGATGGCAACAAAATTCAACATCAAATTTCAAGGCCAATGAATTAGTGCAAGATGCCTTCATTTGGATGTAACATGGCCGTAACAACGATAATAGATGGCAAAAAAACTCAATATCAAATTTCAAGGCCATTCAAATAGTGCAAGATGGCTTCATTTGGATGAAACATGGCCGTAACAACGATAATAGATGGCAACAAAACTCAACATCAAATTTCAAGGCCATTCAAATAGTGCAAGATTGCTTCATTTAAATGAAACATGGCCGTAACAACGATAATAGATGGCAACAAAACCCAACATCAAATTTCAAGGCCATTCAAATAGTGCAAGATGGCTTCATTTGGATGAAACATGGCCGTAACAACGATAATAGATGGCAACAAAATTCAACATCAAATTTCAAGGCCATTGAATTAGTGCAAGATGGCTTCATTTGGATGAAACATGGCCGTAACAACGATAATAGATGGCAAAAAAACTCAACATCAAATTTCAAGGCCATTCAAATAGTGCAAGATGGCTTCATTTGGATGAAACATGCCCATAACAACGATAATAGATGGCAAAAAAACTCAACATCAAATTTCAAGGCCATTGAATTAGAGCAAGATGCCTTTAGTTGGATGAAACATGGCCGTAACAACGATAATAGATGGCAACAAAACTCAACATCAAATTTCAAGGCCATTCAAATAGTGCAAGATGGCTTCATTTGGATGAAACATGGCCGTAACAACGATAATAGATGGCAACAAAATTCAACATCAAATTTAAAGGCCATTGAATTAGTGCAAGATGCCTTTATTTGGATGTAACATGGCCGTAACAACGATAATTTTTTCTTTTTTCTTTGGCACAACAACCACTGTCGGTCAAGGGCCTGCCAAGTACCCACGAGTGAAGTGAGCTTGGCTTTCAGTGACTTATCGTTACCATAGCAGAATAGTCAGTCCTACGTATGGGAGCACGGTCTATTTGGGGCTTGAACCCATGACGGGCATGTTGTTAAGTACGTTAACAACGATAATAGATGGCAACAAAACTCAACATCAAATTTCAAGGCCATTCAACTAGTGCAAGATGGCTTCATTTGGATGAAACATGGCCGTAACAAGGATAATAGATGGCAACAAAACTCAACCTCAAATTTCAAGGCCATAGAAATAGTGCAAGTTGGCTTCATTTGGATGAAACATGGCCGTAACAACGATAATAGATGGCAACAAAATTCAACATTAAATTTCAAGGCCATTCAAATAGTACAATATGGCTTCATTTGGATGAAACATGGCCGTAACAACGATAATAGATGGCAAAAAAACTCAACATCAAATTTCAAGGCCATTCAAATAGTGCAAGATGGCTTCATTTGGATGAAACATGGCCGTAACAACGATAATAGATGGCAAAAAAACTCAACATCAAATTTCAAGGCCATTCAAATAGTGCAAGATGGCTTCATTTGGATGAAACATGGCCGTAACAACGATAATAGATGGCAACAAAACTCAACATTAAATTTAAAAGCCATTGAATAAGTGCAAGATGCCTTTATTTGGATGTAACATGGCCGTAACAAAGATAATTTTTTCTTTTTTCTTTGGCACAACAACCACTGTCGGTCAAGGGCCTGCCAAGTACCCACTAGTGAAGTGAGCTTGGCTTTCAGTGACTTATTGTTACCATAGCAGAATAGTCAGTCCTACGTATGGGAGCACGGTCTATTTGGGGCTTGAACCCATGACGGGCATGTTGTTAAGTACGTTAACAACGATTATAGATGGCAAAAAAACTCAACATCAAATTTCAAGGCCATTCAAATAGTGCAAGATGGCTTCATTTGGATGAAACATGGCCGTAACAACGATAATAGATGGCAAAAAAACTCAACATCAAATTTCAAGGCCATTGAATTAGTGCAAGATGGCTTCATTTGGATGAAACATGGCCGTAACAACGATAATAGATGGCAACAAAATTCAACATCAAATTTCAAGGCCATT